>NW_025110111.1:96734-110131 GCF_011392965.1 Frieseomelitta varia | reverse complement strand
AAAAAATTTTAAAAAAAACTTTAAAAAAAAAAAAAAAAAAAAAAAAAAAAGAAGAGAAGAAAAGAAAAAAGCAGTCAGCCCGACGAGAAAGTAGCCGCGGCTCCTGTTACGAAAGTTCGTTCCAGCTGAATTCGTTCGGTACCGTGTGCGTGCGTTAACATTTCCTGAATTTAACTCGCTGCCACTGCCGGCAAAATTCAGTTGTTTCGCCCGTCGAAAATCAAACTGCCGCTATGAATTTTTCATTTCGTCTTGCGTCAATGCGTCTTGCGAAGGTTTTAATTAACTTTCAGTCGCGACGAAAATTAGAGTAAAAAGCCAGGTGCAGGTATTTAGCATGTATTGCAGCATAGCGATGTATTTAGCTTCGTAAAAGAAAGCACAAAGCTAAGAACTCTTAATTAGAAAACAAAGTTTTTGAAAAATTTGTTTAGTTCGGGGAAAGGGAAAATTTTCTGAAAGTATGCGAAAACCCAGTTTTGCTTCATAGAGGTAGGTAAAATCAGTTATCCATTAGAGGACGTAAATATAAAATAGAATATAGTTGTAAAATTTTTATTTTCAGTTAGAAAATAGTAAGACGATTGTTTTTAATAATTTCAGCGAATATAAACGTATTCTATTTGGTCTGTCTTATTATAAAAAATTGTGTTAATCACTAGTTTAAAAACTTTGACTGTATTTATAAAATAATCGAACTATTTTAACGTGTACACGCGTTACTAGTTTAAAAACTTTGACTATTTATAAAAAAAAATCGAACTATTTTAACGTATATATATCTTAATTAACAAAACGAAAGTCGCAACATATCACACGTGCCCATCCACAGCACACAGCGCATTGTTATTTGGATTTGAAATGGGTCAAAATGCTGAAGAGGGTTAAAATACTCTGTAACGACCGTGGAATACAAATATCGCTCATCTGAATGGATTGCTGAATCTAAAAAAGAAACAGTCACTCGAATCACGAAACGTGGAAACTTTTCGAGCCGAAATTTTTAACTCTGTTTGTCCACGGAACACTTCGATGTCGACTGTTCCCGAAACATGTAAAATAATATTCCCACGAATATTATGCCACAGTTCGATTACACGTCGAAGCACTTATTTCAGGAAAAAAAAAAAAAAAACAATGTTACCCAACTTTCCACGGTGCAACGAGAGCCACGAATTTTGCTGAATTTTCAATGTTCGCCGGCAGCGAATTCGTACAATATCGCTGATGTATAAAAACGCGGGGATCAGTCTCACGGCTGTCGGGCGTGTTTCAGTCATTATTCGCGCAGAACGCAGCCGAGGAATGCGTTCAATTTCCTTTACGTGCCACCTAGAAAGCGTTTCCAGCCGGGGGAAAATTCTTCGAGGAGCTTTCGTTTTTCGGTCCACGGAGCTTCCCCGGAAGTTACCGGGAACCGTTCAGAGATCGTTTAGAACTCATCAATCCGCCTCTACGAACTACGAGCTGAAAAGTTCTCTACGAGAATTTAATTATCGAGGAAATTTCATTTCTATAACATATCGAGTGTAAGCCGGGTTCTTCTTCTCCTTCTTTTTTTTCTTTTTTTTTTTTCTTTTCTTGACCCAGTTTCAATGAAACGTCGGCAAATGAAATACTTTTTTTTTCCATTTCGTCGAGTTAGCTCGAGTTATCTCCGGGCCAGGCGCGCGATCAGATAATAATTTGATCCCCTTTGCTAAAAGACGACGATTGTAAAAAACAAACAAAAAAAAAAAAAAAGGAATAAGAAAAAAACAATGTGACTTCGAAGATCGTGGGCTGTGGATCGAATTTTCCCCTATCTGGCTAATTCGGGCTTCCCTAGAACGGGAACACGCTTTACACAAGGCTGAGAATCTATTAGCGGAACTTGTTATTAAACCCTTGGGGCAAGCAATCTCGCCTAAACGGCAACCACATATGTTCTCTTTCGCGAGTTCACTACGTAGCTTCAGAGAGACCTCCCGTAAGATTGTAAGATCCTCCACGAGCGTGGAAACAAAACGATTGACACGGCGGCAGCCTGTTTAACCTCTTTCGTTCGAATAACCTGCCACGCGCGTCGAGAATTTTTTGTTTCGAAATTGCAACATTCTCTCGGTTTTAAGTATATTTAAATATAACACAGGCAAAGCAGACAATAAATTTATTGCTTCTCAATGATTTCTGTGTCCAGTGACATCGTACCGACGAGTTCAAAAAGGAAAAGAAAGCGACGAATTATTGTATACGGTTTGGTCACTCGTTATGGTCCGCAATCAGTTGCCAGCGCAAGTTAACCTCTTGCGCTAGAATGACGTGCCACGCACGTCGAGAATTTTTTGGCCCAAAGTTGCAATATTTTCTCAGTTTTAAGTATATTTAAATACAACACAGGCAAAACAAATAAATTTATTTTATATATATATAATATTTTTTATATATATATATATAATTTTGAATTTAGTTCAAAAAGAAAGCGACGAATTATTGTATACGGTTTGGTCACTCGTTATGGTCCGCAATCAGTTGCCAGCGCAAGTTTAACCTCTTGCGCCTGAATGACCTGCCACGCACGTCGAGAATTTTTTGGCCCAAAGTTGCAATATTTTCTCAGTTTTAAGTATATTTAAATACAACACAGGCAAAACAAATAAATTTATTTTATATATATATAATATTTTATATATATATATATATAATTTTGAATTTAGTTCAAAAAGAAAGCGACGAATTACTGTATACGGTTTGGTCACTCGTTATGGTCCGCAATCAGTTGCAAGCGCAAGTTAACTTCTTGCGCCTGAATGACCTGCCACGTGCGTCGAGAATTTTTTGTTCCGAAATTGCAACATTCTCTCGGTTTTAAGTATATTTAAAATATAATTTAGGCAAAGCAGACAATAAATTTATTACTTTTCAATGATTTCTGTGTCCAGTGACATCATATCGACGAGTTCAAAAAGAAAAAGAAAGCGACGAATTGTTGTATACGGTTTGGTCACTCGTTATGGTCCGCAAACGGTGGCCAGCGCAAGAGGTTAAGGACGCAGGACAGTTTGACCTAAAAATTACGAATACTTTGGAGGATACATATTTGATTGACACGAGCTCTTGTGGTTTATTTTAACACATTATGAACTATAAAAAGCAACATTAAAAAAAGAGAAAAAAAGAGGGCTCTTATTTAACTTTTTAACAGCATCCTTTTACATAACTTTTTTTTACATTGCCTATCGGTGTGCATGATTCCAGCCAAACAGGATTAGTTGCAACAAAAAGGCAGAAAAAGTTTAAAAGTAAACGATATTCTCTCAGGGATTGACGATCCAACATTTTCATTTTTGTGAAAATTATGAAAACAGCAGCTATTCGTTTTTAATGTATCGAATTTATGACAAAAATTTCTACGTTTTTTGTTTATATTTTTCGAAGTTGTTAAAAAATTGAAAAACGTTCGATCGTCAATCCCTACTAAGTGTTACGCTAAAGATACGCACCAAGTTTCACAGTAATCGGTTGGTTAGATTCCGAGATATCTTGCACATCGTTTCTAAAAACCTAGTTTCGAGAGAAACGCGTTTAAAGTTTCAGAACGTCATTTTTCATATGTATCCTTTACTTACTTTTTTTTACTTACATATATATCGTGGATCACAGTTCTTACAATTCACAACTAAATCGAACCCAAGTCCCCTAATATTCGATTCACCAAAAGTAATATTTGAATCGCACGATTTACACTTTGTAATACTGCTTCAAGTTGTAAACAATGGTGCAAATTCAATTACTCTGTATCCATGGCGGATTTACTATTATACCCCAAAGTAAGTCGTTTTAAAGGCTAGGACCTTTTGTATCTTATTTCTAAGACTTTAAACTACTATTTAAAACAAAAAAAAAAATCGATTTCTTGAAAATTTCAAACTGTTCTGACCCCCGAAGTAAAACAAAATAGGCGAAACAAATAATTCTCGATCATTTCATATCACACCGACGAGTTCGAAGAGAAAGCGACGAATTATTGTACACGGTTCGGCCACTCGTTATGGTCCGCAATCGGTTGCCAGCGCAATTGGTTAAATTGCGCCTCTGCGATTCTGTCCACCTGTGCGCCGAGTGACGTGCGTGATCCTAAATATTTTCTGGCTAAAGAAAAAAAGAAGCTCTACCTAATGAGAATTAATCGCGATTAATAGGAGGAAAGTTGGATCATCGTGTGCGTTTTTATCCACCGCGCGGAGGGGAAAGGCCACGCGACGACCGAAAACATTCATTAAACTCTCCCCCCTCTTCCGCCCACGGGTTCATAAATAAAACTCGATCGTCTAGCGTCATGGTTTATAAAAATTTCACGGATTCACGCGCGCGTGGTGAACCGTGCGACTGAACAATTTTAATCGACGCGAGAACGCAACCGAATTCCCTGAAATGTGAAATTATCCACGGTGCGTACGCTCGTGAGTGTACACACTGGCACGTGTGTGTGTGCGTGTGTACGCGCCTCGTAACTCCGCTTTGCTGTATTACAGCAATTGCATTGTTAAAGTCCCTATGTATAGTTCAGGGCGCATGATTGTAACAGCAAATAACTATAATTCCGTTACGTCGATTATAATATCATTAATCGTAATTCCGGCGCTTGCCGTGCTCTCGTCGAATAAATCGTAAATTAGATCGGATTTGGGAGACGTTGCTCGCGTCAGATTTCGAAAGGATCAGCGAAATTAGCGTGGTTGCAGCGTACCAACGTAAGTGTGTGTGTGTACACGGTGGCCCATTAAAAATAAAAGTGTCCCGTTACTTTTTTTTTGCGCAGGACTGTGCGAACGTATCGAGTCGAACAAGCAAGATGCCCGGTTTTTAAATAAAGCTGTTATCTCATCTAACAGTAATTTCGTCCGGATTCATTCGACGTTAGCGACTACTACTGTGGCGAGTTACTGTGGCTTTACCTCGGTTGCCAGAAATCTCAAAGTTGCGTGTATAACGCAGAATAGTTTGTTCCACTCCCTCCGTACCCTCTCCGACGTTTCCGCCTCGAATACTTTCCGCATAGTTCCGGCGAATTACGCCGGCCGGCCGGCCTGCAGTACAGCCGTCAGTACGATTTAAATAGTTGGAAAGGATTTCCCTTGGAAAAACTCGATAAGAGCTTCCTTAGCATTCTCTTTGACGGCTTCGTGCATTTTCCACTGTCTCACGTTTCTCCCGATCGCTATCTCCGTGCGTCTGTCTCTGCAAACGATTACAGTAGGACTCTCTACGCTAAAAATTGTTGAGAGGGGCTCGTTTCTGAGACGAAAATGTGTGCGTCTTTGAAACTGACTCGAAGTGCACAGTCTTGCATCAACTGCTGTGCGAGACGAGGAGATGTTTAGTGCCTTGCGCTGACCAACCGGCTTGCGGACCTTAACGAGTGACCGAACCGTACACAATAAATCGTCGGTTTCTTTTTGTCTTGAACTCGTCGGTATGACATTACAGAATGGAAATTATTAAGAAGTAATAGATTTATCATTTGTTTTGCCTGGGTTACATTTAAGTATAGTTAAAAAAAACTGAGGAAATGTTGCAATTTTGGGCCAAATATTCTTGACGTGCGTGGCGCAAGAGGTTAAAGCGTGTGTCGTGAAACAATCATTTCCGTGAAATTAGTTGTGTTGTTACAAAAAAGAATTCTATCTTCTTCTTCTTCTATTTTTCTTTAATGTCGCGTCGACAGCGAGGTCATTAGCGACGACGGTGCCATTAGATGTGTGTGTAGTAGTTTATGTTTTTGAGATATTTTAATACTCTTGTGTATGTCATTTTGAGATTTGTCAGATTTACGTTTGCGTTGATTCCGTGTTTCTGTCTTGCCATTCATGTAGTATGTGGGTTATTGTTAGTGGATGGTTATTGCAATGAGTGCAGGTGGGTGGTGTAGTTTTTTTGAGTTTGTGTTCATGTGTCAGCTTGGTATGACCGGTTCTTGGGCGTGAGATAATTATTCCTTCTTTCCTGTTGGTAAAATTTGGTATTTGCCGGTGAAAATCTTGGATACTTTTGTGTAGCTGGGTGCTTTTAGTTATTTTCCATGTATTGTTCCATTCATTTTTTGCTGCAGTGGATTATTTGGTCGTCGCAGGGGATTGGAAGATGATTGCGATTATTAATAAGTGAGGGAACCGTGACTTCTTTTGCTGCTGCGTCGGCTTTTTCATTTCCAAAAAGGAATTCATTTCAATTACAAAGTAGATATTGGTCGATTACAAGGCAAGGCAATCTTTCTTCACTATATTTAGTGTCAGAGATAAGAAATAATATTTTCCGTGATTTCACAGATCTCCAGAAAAGATAAGCCGAGTAGATTTATATCATTAGAAATTCTTCGATCGGTTGAGAATTTCTCGTTGCGAGAAATTTAACAGAAATGAATCAACAGCTCGCGCAGTCAGGAAAAATTAAATTAAAATAAGAGCTTTCGTACAAAGAATCTTTTATTAACAGAAACAGAAAATTTTAGAAAATTATTTTAGAAGATTGCAACAGGAAGAGTATTGCCTTTGAATACCGATTTAATAAAACAGCAAACAGAAAATATGTTTCTGTCGTATTAAGAAGAAAAATTATTTACTTCGTTATAGTTTTTCTGCGCTCTTGGTTTCGTACAACGCGGTACGTGTATCTCGCGTTATCGGGGATCCTACTGTACTTCATTTTCATCGAAAAGTTGGTAGTCGTCTAACTGTAAGGGGGAAATTTTTTCTTTTTTTATTTGATATTCCCTTCATTTGCTGAACGCGAAGGCTCGTAGCACAGCGTTGTTACACGCGGCGTTTTCTCGCGGAGTGAATTCTTCTCGTAAATTCTTCGCTCCCCCGTTTTACGTGCCGTAACTGCGTTCCCCATAAAATAAACAGAAATCGCGCGTGTAATTCGTTATCGCGCATCTGTCGGTTTTCCACGTCTTCGTGTGCATAGCCGCGAGTATATTATTTATCTAAAATTGAACAAATAGCGAAGCGAAATTAATTAAGCGTATATTTAATCCGCGGCGGATTAAATTTAATTACGTTATGTTTCGCAGTCGCGTTCGAAAATATGTTCGTACGTACGTACGTGTTACCAAGCGTTCGTTTTTTTGATTTCGTCGGTGGCTAATTTAATACGAAAGAAAAAAAAGCACAAAAGCGAATTACTTACAGAACTTTAGTTCTTACGTTTCTCACGACGTTGTGAAGGGGTTGAACGGGACGTTGGCAGTTGATTAAAAATCATCGCTCGAAAGAAAAATGGCGAGATTGGTTGTGTAACGTTGCCGGCGAGTGATCTTTGCAGGCAGCGATCGGTTTAATGGGTAAATTTCTCCCCCGAGTGATTTTAACGGCGCGAATCCAGAGTGCGGATGGTCCCACCCCTCCTCTACCTCCCCCCAGACTTTTCTGCGAGCGCATTCTGGTTAGGTAATTTTTTTTCCGGCACGTCGAGCGTTTGCAGGCTGGCTCCGAATTGAACTGGGAATTACCGCGGCCCCCAATTAAATTTCTCCATCGGCCCGCCAGTGTGATTCGAAATCGATACTCTACCGTACCTCGAGTGACATCGTGTAATAATGTCGATGAGCTGACTCGTTCGTCGGCTACGAACACGTGAGAAAAAAAAAGAAAGAGAGAGAAAGAGAGAGAGAGAGAGAGAGAGAATTTTTTCTCACAGTCTGGCAAGTCTTCACCGTTGATATCGAATGGAAATCCTGTAATAGCCTTGCCGTGCCACGGTTTTTTCGGTTCATTGAAAATTTCTAATGTTCGTCACGCCGTGTGATCGCAGCCTGATTTTAATACCGATGAAACTTTTCTTCTTTCTCTCTCTCTCTCTCTCTCTCTCTCTCTCTCTCTCTCTCTCTTTCTTTTGTTCTGTTTCTCAAGGGGGCAGGACAGTTTGACGAGCCTAAAAATTACGAATACTTTGGAGGGTACATGTTTGATTGACACGAGCATTTGTAACATTAAGAAAAAGAGAAAAAAGAGGGCTCTTATTTAACATTTCAACGGCATTTTTTTACATAACTTTTTTTTTTACATTGTGTATTGGTGTGCATGATTCCAGCCAAACAGGATTGGCTGCAACAAAAAGGCAGAAAAAGTTTAAAAGTAAACGATGTTCTCTCAGGGATTGACGACCCAACATTTTCATTTTTATGAAAATAGCAGCTATTTGTTTTTAATAAATGTATCGAATGTATGCCAAAAATTTCTACGTTTTTTGTTTATATTTTTCGAAGTTGTTAAAAATTAAAGAACGTTCGATCGTTAAACCCTAGTAAATGTTACACTAAACATACGCACCAAGTTTCACAGTAATCGGTTGGTTAGATTCCGAGATATCTTGCACACCGTTTCTAAAAACCTAGTTTCGAGAGAAACGCGTTTAAAGTTTGAGACCATCATTTTTCATACGTATCCTTTACTTACTTTTTTTTACTTACATATATATCGTGGATCACAGTTCTTGCAATTCACAACTAAATCGAACCCAAGTCCCCTAATATTCGATTCACCAAAAGTAATATTTGAATCGCACGATTTACACTTTGTAATACTGCTTCAAGTTGTAAACAGCAGTGCAAATTCAATTACTCTGTATCCATGGCGGATTTACTATTATACCCTAAAATAAGTCGTTTTAAAGGACCAAACTGTTATTTAAAACAAAACGAAGGAAATCGATTTTTTTTGAAAGCTTCAAACTGTCCTGACCCCTTGAAGGATAAGCGCCACGACTCGAAGACTCTCGCGCTGCGATTTGAAAACGTTTGCCGCGGAGGCTAATAGAAAATTCACGCTTCAGTGGTCCCTTTCCAGACCTTTCGACCTTACACTGCGCAGAGTTCAATTTTTTCTTTTTTTTTTTTTTAATCCTCGCCCGTTCGCGCCGTTGGCAGAACGCCGACGATTACAAATTATTTTATTAACGAACGAACGGAACGGATAAAACGAAATTGTGTTTCTCTTAACGCAAACAAGGCCGGCTGAATAATCTCGTTTCTCGTTTTACTGCTGACTCCGGCGGAGTTGCTTGTCTCGCGGAAATAATTTAATATACCGTTCTCCAGAATGAAATTAAGAAATCGCGGGGGTAGAAAAAGTGGTTGAAATTAATTAAGCGCAACGGAACGTAGCTGGGCGTCTCGTTAACGCGTTTCATCGTACAAGATTCAACGTACTCGAATTATGTAATTACACGATATGTTGTAATTTCCTATGCACGCAGTTCGCATCGATTCGACATTTCCTCGGTGGGAAATCAAAATTTTCCGTACGGAGTCGCTGGGCAAAGGCAGTTCAATTGATTTCTTCGAAATCGCGCTCGTTAAGTCGTTGGAATTAGTGAGAGTCAAGACGTTTCGAAGAGAGAACGTAGAATCTCGGGTTTAAACGAAGATTTTACGAAAATTACGATATTTATGTTATCCCGAGATAATGCATTTACGCGACTCTCCTCCCTCCCCCGTTGGATGAATGTTCCTCGTTACAACGTGATGCAACTCTGTCGGACGGTTCTATTACTAATTTAACTTCCGACGGTACGGCCAGCAAGGCAAAGTTAAATCGAACTCGAATGAAGGTCTTCAACGCGTTTCTGCCACCAACGACGAGAACTCTGTCGTACTGTTGGAACGAACACACCGCAGGTTTCGTTATGGCCGCAAAGAGAAAAAGTAGAGAGAAAAGAGAAAGAAAGGAAGACAAGATTGAAGGAAACAATTTTTCACGACAAATGCCTTTAATCTTTCTTCGTGTTTTCGTTGTTGGTTCCTTTGACAAACAAAGATGACGATACACCGAGCAGGTTTCCATAAACTGTCTCGTTTATGTCGATCTGACACGTCTTAACAACGTTGATCCAGTAGGAAAATTAACAGATTGAAAGAGTGGGCGGGCAAATTGCAACGTAGTGGGGGGGATCGGTGCAGTGGAGGGGGTAGCGCTAGCGAGGAAAGTGGGGGCTCGCGGGCCGCCAGTTAGCCTCATTGTGAATTCTCTAAATACTTAATACATGTGCTGCCGCACATTTTTTGAGCAACAGGAAAACTTTGTACAATGCATATATGCACTTCTTTAATTCTTTAATTTAATTGATAAAATATTCTTAAATATTGCTATATATTTTTTATAGTAATATTTAAGAATCTATTTATTATGTATTGTAGATTTTCACCATTTATTTATTTTATATTTATGTTGAAGACTCTATGCTCTAGATAAACATATAGCCTGTATTTTCTCGTATTTTTTGAATTATTTAATATATGATTGGAAGGGTTCAAGAGATGTATAGCATCTAACAAGTGTATTATTGTATTAAAATTATTAATTGTTTTTCATTTTAGAGGTGTTCCATTAAATAAAATGAAAATACCTCTAGTTTCTTGGTGTGGTATGTTAGGAAACAATTTCCCTACTTTTTGAAAAATTATATAACAATATAATATATAATTATATATTGTATATAATATATTATACTTAAATTATATATAATATACTATGTATGTATAATATATATACTATTATAATATACTATGTATTATAATATATTATAATATATTATATATTAAATTTATAATATTATAATATATTATAATGTTAGTGTTAATATACTTGAGGGACGCAAAACGTTTGATAGCTGAAGCACGTGCATGCCATAAACGTAACAAAAAAAAAAAAAAAAAAAAAAAAAAGAATAAAAAACGAAAACATAAAAGACAGTATGAAACGAAATGCACGAGGAGTAAGTCGAGATTGCAACAAGTTTCGTGGCCCCGCAAGAAACCTACTCTCTGTTTGCACTCTGCGACATTTTGGCAACAATTGAAATTGTTCGCAACGGAGACAGAGGAGGACAGTCACGTAGGTATCAAAGCCCCGAGCGTGTTTCTCGGTGCTGATAAAAGTATACACAAGAAAAGAGTGTGTTTCATCTTAGACCGCATGGTCGGTGTTCCGCATTGCCCTAAACGTTGTTCCCGTAACGTTACGTTACGAGAATTTCATCGTCGTACGCGCGAAATTGGACACTTGTTGATCCGTCCTTTATCGGCAGCGGTCGTTTAGATTCACTTTTTCGCTCGCACAATCAACGAGCAATTACACGGCCAACGCGAGTCGATGCGGAAGGGCGCGCAAAGAAGAATAATAAACACACACACACACACACACACACATGCGCGTGTGTGGTGATACATGCGTGGCACGCGTGACGTTTTCATTCGGCCGTGTCGGGCCAATGTGTTATATTCATTCGCGGGTCGCGCGTAATTGAATTCGCCAGTTCGGCATAAAACTGGCAGAAATTCGTGATTTATAGCCGGTACGGGTTGCAGCGTTTCAGGCGAGAAAGAAACGGGAGAAAATAGTCGATCGTTACGGGTGAACGGCCGATCGAGGGGAGGAGGCAAAGCATTTCTCGCAACAGTTCGTCGGTCGAGCGACTCGAAGAGCGATAACCCGCGCGACACAAAGACCGCCTAGTTCCTCTGTGTAAATGAAAATTCAATTCTCATCAGTGGGGAGGTTTACGGTTGACGATTTTTCTTTGACACCGTTTTCAATATGCATTCGTTACTCACTCTCTGTAACAATTGCGGCCGACGATTTTATTGTCGCCGTCCAGGTTGTACCGTAAACGACAGAAATGTCCTGTGAATTTCCCTTGACGATTGTAGGGACCTTGATCTTACAGCCAGGTCCAATAAACATGATTTTTTTGCGAACATTACTTTGCGGGACTGACGGACACGTTTCAGCTGGAAATCTAGTACAGGGTGATTAGATATGGCTCGGTACTTTTTTTTATTTGGCACTTGATGTTCTTCCGATTTATGATGGTTCAATATATTTATGATGAAAAAATATATAGTTCAATTGAAAGAAACAACGATGACGTTGGAAATTTCGAAACGTACAAAAAAATGATACAACATATTTTGATTAGATACAACTATTGTATCAAACAATTTTCCATTAGACATAGTAGTTTAAAAGTTATTTCTCGTGTGCAAGTTGTGTGAATCACCCTGTATAATGTGCAGACACTGCAGAAAATCTCTCCACTCTAATATTAACTAACTCTCTAATCTAATAATCGATTCGCCAAAACTAATGTTTGGATCACACGATTTACACTTTGTAATACTGTTTAAAGTTGTAAACAGTGATACAAATTCAATTATTCTGTATCCGTGCCGGATTTGTTATTATATCGCAAAATAAGTTCTTTTAAGAGGTTATTCTAGCGTGAAGTGTGTGTTTTTTTAATTTTGTTAGGGAATTTTTTGTAAAGAAACTATTATACCTTTTGCAGTCATATTGACAGGGTTTATTTGTACGTATTTCAACGACGTTTCAAAATTTTTTAGGACAAAAAAAAGTTAAAATTAGCGGCACTGCATACTCTCGAACATAGTCGCTTTTAAAAAAGGTCCTCTCACGATTCCGGCCATTGACTGCTCGTCGCAAATAAAAAAAACGTGAATGTTCGTTAATTAGTATGAGTTTGGCTATAGCGGGTACCAAAGCAAAAGAAAAAAGTCGGTAATTAAAAAAGTGGCGATACTTTGAAGTTCGATTATCGATTTTTGCATGTTTTTGTGAAACTTCGGAAGCCTAAAAAGAATATAAAAAGTAAAATTTTTCGGTTGATTTTGGTAGAGACTATAGTCACACGTGTACTAAATGCGTACTTAAAATTTCGAGTCAATTGGTCAAAAAGATTTTGAGATATCACGGACACCGTTCTGAAAAACATAGTTTCCAAAAAAATGCCGTTAAAGTTTAGTATTGCGGTAACAATGACACTGGTCGTCGCGTCCTTCAAACAACCATAACGTCGTTAATTTCAGGAGTTCGCGTGTAAGTTTACAGAGATTTATTTTTCGAACTATGAAAAAAAAAAGAGAAAATCAATTTTTTCAAAAGTTCGCAATATAGAATACTCCCTCAAAGGCTCCCTTTTTGTATCTTATTTCTAAGACTTCAAACTACCATTTAAAAGAAAGAGAAAAATCGATTTTTTGGAAATTTCACACTCTCCTGATCCCTTGACTAACAAGGCACGCAATTTCTTAACGAGCGAGAGTTGAAGAACGATGACATTGGCGAGAGATGAAACAACAGCCAGCCGTGGTAATGAGAAACAGACGAAAGGAGTCGTCGCGTCCTTCAAACAACCATAACTTCGTTAATTTCAGGAGTTCGCGTGTAAGTTTACAGAGATTTATTTTTCGAACTATGAAAAAAAAAAAGAGAAAATCAATTTTTTCAAAAGCTCACACTATAGAATACTCCCTCAAGGGCTCCCTTTTTGTATCTTATTTCTAAGACTTCAAACTACCATTTAAAAGAAAGAGAAAAATCGATTTTTTGGAAATTTCA
>NW_025110111.1:36155-95618 GCF_011392965.1 Frieseomelitta varia | reverse complement strand
TTTGTATCTTATTTCTAAGACTTCAAACTACCATTTAAAAGAAAGAGAAAAATCGATTTTTTGGAAATTTCACACTCTCCTCATCCCTTGACTAACAAGGCACGCAATTTCTTAACGAGCGAGAGTTGAAGAACGATGACATTGGCGAGAGATGAAACAACAGCCAGCCGTGGTAATGACAAACGGACGAAAGTAGTCGTAGCATCGATGGTTTTTGAAAATTTTCGATTTTGGCACGGGCCGGACGGATGTCGTCTCCCAGGGGAAGGGGGGGCGGGGGGAGGAAAAATTTTTGGCACCGTTGCCTCGTAAATCAACGGAGGCTAATGCCTGGATTACCATCGGCTCGACTTGTTGGGTGTTAATGCAACGTTGGTTGGTTGTTGCAATATACGCAATGGAGAGATTCACAGCGTGGGGCCGCTTACGGGGAACTTAGCTTGTACAGTTTTCGATTTGCATATACATGTATATGTTATATATACACAAGCATCCTTCTCTCGTCTTCATCTGGATGTATTCGTGTTTTCTTGCACCGTACACCTGTACCTCCAAAGTTCGTGAGTTATTTTCGCTTATTTTGGTTTATTATTGTTTGTGCGACGTTTGTGCTTTGCAGTCACCCGCGTGGGCTGCGGTTGAATTCGACAAAACAGCCGACTCTTTTTCAGCAAATAATCTCGCTAAATTCTCGAGGGACATTGCAAAATTCGGCACCGCCACGTGATCGTTGTAATATTGCGAAAACGGCCCGATAATCCGTTCAACGTGGCAAATATATTATCAGCGGCGTACGACGAAGTTTCCGTCGTCGAAAACACGCGACTTGTATAAAGACGCGTTACCATAATTGCATCGTAAATGTAATTACGGTGTCGTGCGACGCAATCGATAATAATAACAATAATACGCGAGGCGCATTAACCGGGGCGAATACCGGGACAAAATTCACTCGATCACGATCCTCTTTAAACGACACGTTTTTCGTGCGGGTTCGAGAGGGTCGTTTACATTATTATTATTTACTGAACGCAAGAGTAAAGGGCATTTCGATTAGAGCGATAGTGAGATATAAATCGTTGAAGATGGGGCACTACGGTGTATCACAGGAAAAGCGAGCAGAGTACAAAGGGTCTCATTGTCATACCGACGAGAAATGCTTATCGCCACGTCTCTCTCTCTCTCTCTCTCTCTCTTTCTCTTCGTGCTCGAACCATTTCGAAATATTTAAATCCGCCGAGGCTATTCGTATTCTCGAGCCGGTGTCCCGGCGACTTTCTTCTCACGAATCTCTCCCGTGGTTCCCCCGGGGTCAGGATTAACCAACGATATTATTCTTCAATTTGGATTAAGCTCCTTCTTTCGCGGCGAGGGGGTTACGGGAGCCGTTTTCCCCGGCTGCCGACGGGATCAGCGGTGGCGAATCGAAGAATGGCGAACCATGTTAGCCAGACTGATCTTCGCGCGTTCTGTTTCCGGGGAGGAGGGCAGATCTCGCGAAAATTTCCTCTAGATTCCGTTTAACATTCCCTCGGGTTCAGCCGGAGTTTGTACAGGGTGGAAAGAAAAGTCTGTCCGTGGCTATCGTAGAGCTATCAGTTTGATGGAGAAAGAGTTCGACATTGACTTTGATTTTCAACGCTTGTGTTCTACTCATCACGAAGGTGAAACTTTCTCAAGGAACCAGAGATCGCGACTTAACAGTTCTCTTGAAAAGCGGCAAAAAAGTTTCTTAATCATTTAGCACGCGTGCGTCCTAACAGCGACTTTATGGTTCTGGACGCGCGTTCGACTAATGTTAACAACTAGTTTTATCATTTGATTATTTAGACTTACACTGGTACAACTATGACAAATGTTAGTGAAACCTAGTGCGAAAATTACGTAAAACACAGATATCCACGCGTCCAGAATCATAAAGTCGCTGTTAGCACTCATGCGTTCAGAGTGTTAAATGATGAAGAAACTTTTTCAAGAGATCTATTAGTTTCACAAATCAGGCTCACACTGATAAATCAAATGTTAGTGAAACCTAGTACTAAACTTACATAATATAGACATCCACACGTTCAGTACCGTAAAGTCGCTGTTAGCACACATCCACAGCGTTAAATGATCAAGAAACATTTTTGCCATCTTTCAAAAGAACTATTAGGTTCTTTTGGAAAAGTTTTACCTTCGTGATAATTAGAATACAATGCAAAGGAAAAAGAGAAAACATTTTGACCTTGAAGTTCAAGGTTTGTATTTTATTCATCACGAAGATAAAATTTTTCTAAGAAACGATAGATCGCAACCTAATGGTTTTCTTGAAAAATGGCGAAAAAGTTTCTTAACCATTTAGCACGTGTGCGTCCTAACAGCGACTTTATGGTTCTGGACGCGTGTTCGACTAATGTTGACAACTAGTTTTATCATTTGATTATTTAGACTTACACTGGTACAACCATGACAAATCAAATGTTAGTGAAACCTAGTGCGAAAATTACGTAAAACACAGATATCCACGCGTCCAGAATCATAAAGTCGCTGTTAGCACTCACGCGTTCAGAGTGTTAAATGATGAAGAAACTTTTTCAAGAGATCTATTAGTTTCACAAATCAGGCTCACACTGATAAATCAAATGTTAGTGAAACCTAGTACCAAACTTACATAATATAGACATCCACACGTTCAGTACCGTAAAGTCGCTGTTAGCACACATCCACAGCATTAAATGATCAAGAAATTTTTCTACCATCTTTCAAAAGAGCTGTTAGGTTTTTTTGGAAAAGTTTTACTTTCTCGATGAGTAAAACACAGTGCAAAAAGAAAAGGAAATAATTTTGACCTTGAGATTCGAGGTCAAAGTCAATTTTGCGACTTTACATGTATTACAAAAGTTAGTATATTTCATAGTATTCAACGGCAATATTTTTGAACATGACACAGCAGAAGTTGACAATATTGAATAAGAATATTTTAACCAGTAATCTAACTGTCTTTTAATTACAGTCAATAATTATAGTCGCATAGTTTAATTATAGTCATAGTATTTAACAGCATTCTATATAAAAATAGCTTTTAATAGTAGTCAAAAATAGTATTCAACAGTATTCAGGAGTCAAATCAATAATCTTTAAATATTTTCAAGTTAGAATCTAGTAGAATCCATCAGGTTTATTGTACACTGAAAATAATCCACATAAACCATAGTTGTTCATTTTTTTACAACAGCGGGCGGTCTTTCAAATTCCAAAGGAACGTACGCAGAGGTGCACGATCGACAGCAGTCGTGACTTTCCTTAACAACGTTATTAGAAATGAAAATTGCACGGCGGAGAGTCGCCAGTCATTCTCTCGGATGTGTCGTGTGCGTCCTTTATCGACGAAAGTTCCAAGACCTATAAAGTGGTGCCGCGTTATTGGCGTCACAAGCCTCTGATCTCCCCGGAAGATTAAAACGTGCTCGACGTTGATATCAGAGGCGTTCCTCTCGCAAGAAAGACGTACGAGCCTTTTAATGTTATTGTGTCGTTATCCGATCAGCTAGCTAAAACATCCGCGTTTCAAAAAAGCGAAACGTTTTGGAGAACTTTGCCCAGTTAACTGACGCGTCTCTTACATTTTTAAAAAAATAATGGCACGGCTTGTTTCAACATGATGCTTGATAACGATGCACTTTTTTTGTAACAATCCGCTGTGCGAAACAGAGCAAAGCGATCATTTAAAATTAAAAGCAAGGATAATGTCGTTTGCACGAGAACGCGTTGTTCTGCGCAAGCTGGTTGAATTAAAAGTTAAAAGTTTCCAACGAATAACAACGTTCTGCATATATCGGAAATCACCGAGAGAAGGAGGAAAATGGGGGAAAAAAAATACGATACCATGCGTGTCGTCGATTTTACAAAGCTATGTTTTCGCGTTTATGTCTGCGCGTTTTCGCGACGTGTGAGAAAATTTAAACAAACTATCGCATGTACACGCACCCGGCCATTTACTCAGTATCACGAACAACGAACAACGTTCCCACCCAATGCTAGACACACACGCGCGCGAGAGATCGCGTCACGGTTGAGTTACAGCGTGTGACACGATTATCGGCGTTATTATTCTCCAGGGGGGGGGGGGGGCGAACTGTTCGCAGAACAGTCCGTGGCCCCCGCGTGGTGTAAGTATAGCCGTCCCTGCTAAACGAGTTAGAGGAGACAGTTCGGTAGTCCAGCGCAAATTACCAACTCGACCTGAAACGTCAGACCCACGAAAACGGAGTTTCGTGCCCTCTACCTGTTGTCCCACGCGATAACGACGTTTCCCTTTGGACGGTGTAATTTAAATTTTCGACGAAAATTCCGACATCGTACCGATATCGGAATTTTTTCCCTCCCTGTAGACGGGATTTTCCCGTAGCCTCCTTATTAAAAGCACTTTCCACGCAGGAATAATGCCAGCCGGACGAGGTTTAGGTTTGATCGAGACGACGTCAATTCGAAATAACTGGGTCTGACAATCTGAGTCGCATTTGCGTCCCCTTTCCATTATTTCGGCTCTTTAATCTTCATTTTCAATACCCATTCGAGCGACGCGCAGCGTTTTCGCGGATAATTTATTATCTTGAAACTCTTTCGACCTAATCTCCCTTCCCTTCGGTTCGGCAATAAATTTTTCTTAATTTCGGAAATTGTCCTATTATCGACTTGACACGCTTTTCTACTTTGTCGCAAATTCACGACTCGGCATATAATTATCGGTCATTTTCTCCTTTTTGCTGTTTTTCTGGAAAATATTTTTTGGAAGATAAAGACTCTCTCGAAGGTAAAAGACGAGGGAAATCGAGCGTCAGTTCAGTTATTTCTCTTCGCGGGACGCCTTGTCTCTCTGTTACCTCAGAAATATCCGTAATAAGTTATTCCCCTCCCTCCTCCCTTTTTCCCCTTATTATCCCCGCGTTCGCCGCAATTCTTTTTATTACACTCGACGAGTCTGTAGTTTCGGTTTTCTACCCGTAAAACAAAACATCGTTCCCCTGTAGTAGCTGCGAGCGAGAAAAGCTGGCGATAATTTGTCGCGGAGATCCGCCCGGCGAGGGCCATTCTTCTTTCTTGGCGATTTTAAATGTTTCGCGACGTATTTCTCGACTGGTTTCTACTGCTTACGCTAATAAAACCACCAAGTGTCAGTTTAAGTTCTTTTCATCCGGGCGACTTGAGAGAAAGAGCGCGCGAAAAGAATACGTAAGACGAGAAATAAACGTCGGATATTCGATAGGATTTCTATCGCGTGTTTCATTACTTTGTGTAGTCACTGTTGGGCCTGGATCGAAGGTTTCACGTTTTCCTACGTCGAACATTTCTATTCTGTAAAACGTGACACGCGCTCGATGTGTTCATTTTACAAATAACATAAACGGAGCCTTTAGCCAGGGTACAAAGAGATTTTTATTAATTGTACGATGTAAACTAACGGACAAAAATACGCCATCGCCCTCTAAATCACAGCCTGACGCTAGCGCTTCCCCCTCCACTTTCTCACGCATAGTGGGAAGATCGATGCAGTGGAGGGGGTAGCGCTAGCGATCAGAAAAGTGGGGGGGGGGGCCGCCAGTTAGCCACTTCTGCTCTAAATTACGACTATATAATTCTAAAAATGGCTATTTATTTCATAAAAATAATTATTAATTTTATAATTATTAATTTTATTTCAGTAGGAAGCGATTTTTAGCCCACCCTGTGTTTTACGTTTTGAGGTCAAGGCGACTAGACAGACAGCCCCAATTCTGAACTGATGAGACTCTCGCATCCCCACAGTCTTTCATCGTCACGCTACTTTATCAAAATAATGGCGAAACGATCGAGAGAAACGGATCGAACAACCTTTAACAAGCTTCCGCACGTTCTCTCTCTCTGGTCGAAGAATAATCTCTCTTCGACGAAGGTTTTATCTTCGCGTTATTTCTGCGAATGACAACGCAGAAAAAGAGAGGGAAAGAGAGAGAGAGAGAGAAAGAGAGTGACGGAATTGTCGCCACGCGGCACGCTGGCGTTTATTCTCTCTCGGATGCTGCAGCCTGCTACGACGGGGAACTCGTGCGCGCGAATCCGCAGGAATTATTGCAGCGACGATAAATGGCGGCGCAACGCCGTTGCTTTTCCTCGGGGCGCGGCGAGGCGCGCGGGCGCGAGTGTATCTCGTAAGTGATTTACATCGTTCCCCAATTTCGGGTCTTTGCAGTAAGTACACTTAGGGACGTTATTCTATCTCTCGGTCTCTGCCGAGCCGCCGTGGCTCGATGGAGGAAGGGGGAGGAGGAGGAGGAGGAGGATCGTGCATTCTGCAGGCTGGTGTTTCGCAAGCACATCGAGCTTGCGACGCGGGGCATAGTTGGGCGGAAGGTGGCCGTGATAACGGCCTCGAGGAGTCGTGGGTGCGCGCAGAGGGGTGGGAGGAGGGTGGTTGCCTCCCGAGGAGGGTTGCACGGGCGGTAGATTGCTCCCGCCGCCGTTGGGTTTCTTGTAAGCCGGTAATCTTCGGTAAGTAACAAAACACGTGGCTGAGCTTAGGACCCCCGGCACTCGAGAAATTCTCCTGGCAGCCTCTGTGCATGCATGCATGCATGCATGCATGCATGTACATATATCGGTCTGTTGTAATGCGGCATTTGACACGGGCTCGCGTGTACCAACATTTCTGCACGTTCCTCCGCTCGAGATTCTTCTTCCGCTCGCCGTGCCCGTCGCTAATATGTAATTTTATACGGTATCGTATCTCGCCTCGGTCTTGGTCGCACAACACGCGCGTTAAGTTTTCGAGCGTGAGCGAAACGTTTGATATTGAAACGACACACGCGTGTAACAGAGACGTTATTATTAACAAACGCCGGAGGGTGGGCGACGCATTCAGACCACGTTTCAATTAAAAACAGATACACGAGGACGGGCGGGGGCGAGGTGGCGAGTAGAGCGAGGACGGATTAGTCGTCGTCTGTTGGCGTTAAAACCAACGAATGTATTTGTAACTCGTAAACGGCTGTGCTTCCTAAAGGATGCTTCCTTGGTGCAGCTTCCAAGTTCCTTCGTACTTCTCGCTACGTTCAGACGTGTGTGTCTCTCTCTCTCTCTCTCTGTTTATTTGCAGCGAGAGATTTATCATGTTGCTTGTACTCGCAGCTCTTCCTTAGACGATGTAACTTCCTCAGTTAACGCCGTTACATTGAAGAGGGTAGAGCTTTTTCAATTGATCCTCCGCGGAGTATCTTTCGTGGAAACAATAATACAACACCATCAGTTTTCCCGTCGATCTTAGGAGGATTTCAACGTGAAAAGTGTTGATGACCAACTAGGCTGATAAGATTAGTGCCGACTAACACTTAGTGAGTTTGTAAGAGATCTCCGAAAATATTATCAGTATTGAAGGTAATAAATTTGTAAATACGTAACATAAGTTTGTAAATAAGACAAATAAAAATTTTATATTCAACTCATTAAATGAACTGATATTGATAATTAGATTTACGATATTTTTGGTTGTCGAAATATTTAATATTATGAGTATTATACGTGGTGATAAATACGTGTAAATACATCAATTTGTACATGAAATGAAATAAAAATTTATATTTAATTTATTAATTATCAGTAATATTGATAATTAGGTTTACGATGTTCTGCACTGAGTAATAGATCTCCTACGAGTTAGTTATTCACAGAGCAAATTCCAGTAATTGGTCATCCAATGTTTCTTCGAGTTAAAAATCATTAAAAAATATGCTAAGAAGAGAAGAGTATTTTTTTCCATCAGGAAAACACCTAATATCATCCTTAATCGGTTAAAACCTCTCAAACAAGTACAAGTTTTGTTGTTTCCTTCACGCGGAATCCAACAGTATCTCTCTTGCTGAAGTTCGCGACGCAACGACGGATCTAATCGGTGTTATTAGGTTTTTCGACCAGCGTAAAGTTGGCATGGATCGACTCGCAAAAGTGTAACGTGCGTTCGTTAAGTCGCCGTCGATATAAATGCACGACACGACGATTTTATTTATACAAGTGTACATTGCGTTGTTCAGTTGCCAATTAAGCCGGAGAACAATTCATCGTCGTATTTATATTCGCTTCAGCAATCGAAACGAAAATGCGAAACGTGAAATTGATGTGCGCGCTGGTTTTTACCAGTGGGCACGGGACGTGAGCCAATTTCGCGGAAACGCGAGACAATTGCGACTCGTAGTTGCTGATTTTTCTCGCGGATTGGGAATCAGGGCGACGTTTTGCAAAAAAAATCAGCTTTTTCATTTTCATGTTTTTTTAAATATTCCGTATTGATTCCTAAGTGACCTCGAAAGTGAGAAGATTAATAAAAGAAAAAATAATAGTAACTTCAGTTGAAAGAGACACATGAAGTTAGACATTTTAAAAATCTCGATCCCCATCAAATGTAACAAATTATATAAAATTATATTAAATATTAACTTGGATAATTAAGATTTCATTAATATATATTACGTATATATAAATATAAACTTGCATTAACCTACTTATTTTAATTATTATTTTAATATAAATTTTTATTGTTATTTTAATTACTATTTTAATATAAATTTTCATTATTATTTCAATTATTATTTTAATATAAATTTTCATTATTATTTTAATTACTATTTCAATATAAATGTTCATTATTATTTCAATTATTATTTTAATATAAATTTTTATTATTTTATATATAAATATAAACTTTCATTAACATACTTATTTTTATTATTTTTGTAATTTTAAGAATTTTACATAATTTAAATTTCCAAATAAATTTTTGATATTTAATATAATCTCATCTTATATTATAATTTATTTCTAATAAAAGAATACTTTAAACAAATCTTTATAACTTTATTTAATTATTATAATATCAATTATATGGTAAATTACTTACTTTTTATATTATAATAACATTCGGCTCGAATATTTAAATTAATTTTATTTCAATTTTACAGTTTACGCTAAATATTTTTCCATGTTCAGTATTACTCGATTTTGTTTATAATTTCGAAATTGAAAGATTTATTTACACATGGTTAGTTAAATTAGTTAGGTCAGAAACAAGCAACAAAGATGACATAAGTAATTTGTCAGATTTGTCTAATAAACTTAATAGATGAAATAAGCAATTTGTTTAATAAATCAATGAGACAGCAATTAAACAAGCATAAGAAATATTATTATGTATTGTATGTCATTGAAAGGGAATGTTTTTTAAAATATTTATCTTACAAATTTCATTGCGATATCCTTTACGGATCAAAAATTGTTCCAAAATGCCGCGTGAATTCTCAATTCAAATCCAGCTGACGCGTCCAGAGACGAAGTGTCAGTGTTTCGCGTATCCGTTGTGTTACAGATAGTAAACGGCGTATGATCGTAACGCGCGTGGCCTCGTGCGTCATTTACAACGCGAAATAGGAACGAAACTGATGGTGAAGAGCAGGCAACACAGAGGGGCGGGTGACGGTACATACTCTGCAGTAAACACGACGGATTATCCAGGCCATTGCTTAGTAAATCTAGCAGATCCTAGCAAATTGTGCTCGTTTCTCGGATTTGGCATATACGGTGGTCCGATATTTAAACGGGACAATTGATCCAGCAAAAGATCACAGCGGGCGAGATTCTAGCGTGTAACGAGGAAGATCGTCGACGTTGATCAAATATCTGACATTGCCCTCTCGTCGAAAAAAAGTCTTGGAGAAGGACGAGTAAGTTCCCGACGGGGGATACCCAGATCCAGCCGTTTCCCAAATTGAACGCGAGACGCATTAAATTTTTACCGGCCCTTCGTCGAAATTTTGGTGAAAATTTGAAAACGTCGGCAGTGTTTTTCCAGCGACAAAGGGGAATTGGAGTAATTTATTTTTCACGAAACGACGTCGCTCTCGTCGAGTTTCAGCACTGTGATCTTCGTATCGTGAGGCGACGAATTCGAGACTCGTTGTTGAAACAAGTTCTTGCCAGTCGGATGATTTCGAAAGTTTCCGCGGTATGTGAGGGAAAAGAGTGTAACAGTAAAATAACAATTTCGAACCAGACGATCCAGTTGGATTGGAAAATGAAGTGAAGTAGAGAGAGAAGAAAAAGAGAGAGAGAGAGAGAGAGAGAGAGAGAGGGAGGAAATGCGCCATTAATACGACAGTTACCATCGACGATAGATGCGTATTTCTAGTCCCTTCTCCGTTCTCCGTTCTATCTTTGCTCTCTTATACTCGCGAGGGCCACTCCCCGGGCCTTCGAGCTTCGTGTTCGGCGAGTGTTTGAATGCCGGAATCAATTGCGTTAGAGATTACCGCGTTTGATTCAATTCCGAGTTCTGGCTGAGCTTAATTTATTATCGTTCTGCCTAACGTTCCGACTGTTTGGCCATGGACTTTGGCCTCGCCGCGGGTTATACGCGTTTCCACATGCAGTTACACGCCCCGAAGGATATACGATTTACAAACGGGACGTTTGTTGTTAATCCCGTGGATTATCCTTCTTCGCTACAATTTTCGTGTTTCACCGCAAGAAAGAATCGACTCTTGAATATCCATTAGAAATCTCAGAAGTGACGAGCCTTTTTGCTAGCTGGATGAGAGACGACTGACTGGCAAATTAATAAGGATGATACAGACAGTGTCGTAGATAGGAGATCCGCCAGAAAATTCAAAAGTTGAAGTCTGAAAGAGGTGGCTAACTGGCGGCCCCCTACTTTCCTGAACGCTAGCGCTACCCCCACCACTGCATCGTTCTCCCCACTCCTTGCCGTGCATGAGCCCCGCTCTGGTGGAGGGGATAGCGCCAACGATCAGGAAAGTAGGGGCAAGAACCGCCAGTTAGCCACCTCTGGACTAGACCATAATTCAGAACGCACGAATGTTTGATATACTTGCGCTAACAATTTTCAGCCCCTCGTTCAATTACTTTTTTCCATATAATTTTAAGCGGAACGAGTATAAATATTACAAGGGATGTGTCATATATTTCGTATTATAATAGGACCGCCAGGATAGCCACTTTTGTTCTGAGGGATATACAAACGGGACGTGTTATTAATCCCGTAATCTTCTTCGCCACAATTTTTCCACGAAATCGAGAAACGTTTGAATTTCACCACAAGAAAGAATCAAAGCTCAAAAGCAACGAGCGTTTTGTTAATTCGATGAGAGACAATAGGCAGTATCGTATCCAAGATAATTCGGGCGTTTCCACCAGTTTTCAACCGAGGAGCAATTGGAAATTTCCAACTTCAAAGAGACTTTGAAGGACGCGAAAAGGCGTGCTTTGATTGGAATTAGCATTCCAAGTGGAAACAGCCCAGAAAGGTTCAACCGAATGCTCAGCCGTTGCACCTAAATTAGAAGTATCTAATTCGGCGAGGTGTATCAACAAAGCATCGGGGCGACGTCTTTCACCGTGCTCTTTGAACCGTGAATATCGCTCGTACAGAGATTTTCTTTCCCGAGAATCTCTTCGCCAAGAAAATTTAAACAATCTCTCAGACGTTTAATTCCATCGTACGTCGCGAGGTACAGCTACGTTTTTATCTCGACTGCTTTTATCTTTGAAAAACTTTCGCGGCATCGACTCGTAGCTGGGATGAAAAATCTTCCGCAGCTCTCCCAAAAGTTCTTCCACGCTCGCGTATTTCACCGTGAATCCGCGAGCCATTCTCACGCCTCACGCAGTTACACTCCACTCAGTTGGAGTTTTGTAGTTAAGTTACTTGGCTGACAAGTTGCTGCCCGTATTTTCTCGTTTTGCCCGGGCTGAAAAGAAGTCGTTCGACTTGTCGCGGTTTCGGCCTTCGTCTGGGGCGAAGTGGGTCTCGATTCTACGCCAATCCGCGATAGTTTAAACGTGGCTGCGTCGTTGCTGTTTTGCAGGAAAGTAGCTGTGTGAACTCGCGTCGTGCTTTGAAGAGCGGACTCGCCATTGTTTCAAATCTAACATGCTCAAACTCGTATCGACGAAGGTAAAACATTTCCAAGGATTTCATAAGTCGCAACCTAATAGGTCTCTTGGAAAATGGCAAAGAAGTTTCTTAATCGGCGGAAGACGCATGCGTTCTAACAGCGACTTAATGCTTTTAGACACGTGAATGTCTATTTCACGTATTAAGTTTCACTAACAATTGATTTATCACAGCTGTAGTAAGTATGAGTCTAAATAATGAAATAATAAAACTAACTGTTAACATTACTCGAAATATAAGTCACGTACAGACATGATTCAGAACCATAAAGTCGCTGTTAGGACGCGTTTTAAATAATTAAGAAAACTTTTTTCAAGAGAACTATTAGTTTGCGATCTATGGTTTCTTGGAAAAGTTTTACCTTCGCAATGAGTAAAATGCAAAGAAAAAAATTTTCTTTTATATTGAAGTTCAAGTATTTCTCTTGAGATGTATCTTACACGTGAATGTCTATTTCACGTAGTTAAGTTTCACTAATTGATTTATCACAGTTGTAGTATCAGTATGAGTCTACATAATGAAATAATAAAACTAACTGTCAACATTACTCGAAATATAAATCACGTAACATAGATATATAAATGAAATATAAATCACGTAATATATATGGCCCAGAACCATAAAGTCGCTGTTAGAACGCGTTTCAAATAATTAAGAAACTTTTTTCAAGAGAACTGCTATGATTTCTTGGAAAAGTTTTACCTTCGCAATGAGTAAAATGCAAAGAAAAAAATTTTCTTTTATATTGAAGTTCAAGTATTTCTCTTGAGATGTATCTTACACGTGAATGTCTATTTCACGTAGTTAAGTTTCACTAATTGATTTATCACAGTTGTAGTATCAGTATGAGTCTACATAATGAAATAATAAAACTAACTGTCAACATTACTCGAAATATCAATCACATAATACAGACATGGTCTAGAACCATAAAGTCGCTGTTAGAACGCATGGCCCAGAACCATAAAGTCGCTGTTAGAAATTAAGAAACTTTTAATTAAGAAACTTTTTTCAAGAGTACTAATATGGTTTTACCTTCGCGATGAGTAGAATGCAAAAAAAAAAAAAAAAAAATTTGACCTTGAAATTGAAGTATTTCTCTTCAGATATATCTTACGTGTATTAATATACATTTTTATGTACTACAATTAGTATATAAAATACTACTTAATAATAGTATATAAATACTAGTATACATACACTACAGTAGTATTAGTAACATTTTTTGTATCTTTATATGTATCTCCATCAAGTCCGATATATGGTAGCCACGGACATACTTTTCTTTCCACCCTGTACACAGACAGGCGGTGGTACGCCTAACGTAGGGCGTTCCGTTCGATATTAATTCTCTCGAGCGTTTAATTTCGCGTGGGATATGCGAGGCACCGGGGGCGATAAACTCGACGCGACCTTGCGGGCAAAAGGGGCGAATGAGAGGTGGGGTGGGGGCGTAATGAGAGAAGGGAAGTACAAAGGATGATTTTATGTCTAGCGTTTCATTTGGAACCGATGGAAGGCGGAAGTTCTTCCGTACGGCGTCCTTCCTCCCATGTAGCGCGGGTCGAAAGGTTGACGCCAAGTCCCAGCAATTAACACGAACGTTTAATTAAGCATCCCCCCTCCCCACCCTCTCCTCTCCTCTCCTCTCCCGCCCCCTACGTGCAAGCTAGGTGCACGTAGATGCTGTTATTCTCACATACCTAAAGCCGAGATATATCGTTACTACTAACAATTATTCTAGCCCGAAAGCTACGGGTAGAAAGGGGTAGCAGGTCTATCTTACGGGAGGCGTCGGAATTAATAGCGGGACGCAAGTTCCATTCCACTTTGTATTTATCTAACCGTGGTTCTTATGAGTGAGATAGTCGTTCACCCTCGCTCGTTGTTCACCGTCACTCGTGTGCCGGCCAACCGGAAACCGATGCTTACCCCAGATCGTCGGCTCGTCGCATGCTTCGTCGATCAGCATTGTCAACCACCCATCGCTCCGTTTTATTTTTCAAGTCACCCGGATCGACGTATGCGCCCGTAACGTGTCTCCATTTTGACCTCCTTGCGCTGGCAGCATTTCAGATTCATTAAATGTCCAGCGAAAATATTCAAATGGCCATTTCGACCATTTTCGTAGGTCTGGCGTTAGAAAGTGCTACGTTCTACGTTAGTTTTTTTTCGGATTTGCACACTGTACAGCAAGTGGATACTTTTCGTTCTCGAAAGATTGTGAAAACTCAAACGTCTCTGGAAACGTTAGAAAATTTTCCACGCGACTAAGTCTATCGTTTGGTAAAAGTTTTGAAGATCGAAGTCTCCTCTTTTAGAACGATTTTACTTCATCGTTTTGTCGAATTTTGAACATCTGACAAAATGTTTCTCTGAATTTTTGTCTTAAGTGCAATCCTAACGTTCAAGATTGAATGAAATACAAATTTTAAGCGGCCGATGTAAAGAAAAAAACTGTATTCTTCGAGATTATCGTAGATGTAGGCACGAAAAACAATTTCAAAGGTGTTTAAATTTTTACAGTATCCGACGACGAAGGTGCGCTTTTTGAAACGAGGCCAGCCGATTGGATTATTGTACAGGTTGAATTTCGTTTCGCCAAGTTCAAACATCGATGATTTTTCATCGAGCGTGCAAATAATACTTTCGTTGTACTTGAGACGTAGAAATTGAAATCGCTTTTCTACCTTTAGCTTTCGATTTAATTAAGTTGATCACGCGTACGTGCGTGTAATCTGGCAACGACAAAGACGACTCGATCGTTAACCCCTTGCGCTGGCAGCTGGTTCGCGGACCATAACGAGTGACCGAGAACCGTACACAGTAATTCGTCGCTTTCTTTTTCTTTTCAACTCGTCGGTATGATATCACCGGATGGAAATGATTAAGAAGTAACAAACTTATCATCTGCTTTGCCTGGGTTACATATAAATATACTTGAAACTGAGAAAATGTTGCATTTTTGGGACAAAAAGTTCTCGACGTGCGTGGCACGTCATTCCAGCGCATACCGATCATTTCGATCTTGTTTTTTTTTTTTTTTTTTTACTCTGATCACAAGTGTCATGGATAAATTTCTTTTTTCTCTTTCTGCGTCTGGTAAACGAGGAATATTCTGCAAGCGAAATATAACAGTGGTATTTCGGATTTTGAGGAGCGGTCGTCACGCTAATTGCATCACGTATTTCCAGCCGGCGTGCCTCAGTTAAACACCATTTTAATTACTTCAGCGATTCTGCTTTCGTTATCGGTATTCAGTCGCGCGGGTTCGTATTTAGGGGGACCGTTCTTTTTGTATTCGAAATAAAAACAAAACGATCTCGTTTCTGGAACGATCGTTCGAAAGATGGAATCGCGCGATTAATTGCGAGACGCGAAAATATGTTTAAAGTGGAGGGAAGAATTATCGCCGATTGTGTCAATTATACGTGACCAAATATAATTGTTCTTCTAGAATATTACGTGCACGCGGTTACGCTTTTGCAAATTCATTGCAGATTGAAGAGAGAGGGAATTTCGTTCGTTAATACACCGCTGTGAAAGTGTAGCCGCGTCTTCGTAGTCGCGATTGTCTCTTTTATCACGTTCGTCGTCGAGCTCGACCGAAAACCGTGCAGGAGGCGTTTCCCTGCGAAACAAATTCTCTCCAATTTATAAATTATAGTCGGAGAGCGGCCTCTTGCTCTTGAAAGCGTACGTTAATTATTAAAATAGCAGTTTACGTTAAATATTAATTGCAAAACTGCTGAACAAACCGGCACTGTCTTTGATTCGTTTTCTTTTTCTTTTCTTTCTGCCTTGGTGTCAGTTTAAATTGAATCCAAGTATTTATTCGAATGAATTAGGATATTCGGTACGTTTATAATAATTCTATTTATTTTCTCTCGAAATTCTGAAAATTTAAATTTTTATTTAATTTTAATTTTTGCACGAATATACACACACACGCACACACACACATTGTGAATACACCGTCGAAGTGTTTTCGTGAATAAATTTCGCTAGATAGTGTTCGAAAACGTTAGACGGTGTATTTATTTAACCGTTATTACCTAATAAACCGATGTAATAATTGGTTGGTCTGATTACACAGTAAATCGTAGCTCCACCGGAGCGTGTTTAACGTGTCTCGTTTAATCCTCCATAAATAGTTACGAGTGCCATGGTACGAGATCGTACGGGAATTAATTATCCAGCCGGTGCTATATCGAAACACCGTTAAAAAGTGAGTAACAAAATTAAACGCGATCCCTCCCAAAGTTAATCGCGTATTGGCCGCTTTAATTTCGTCGCGTTCCAAACTAACAATTTCGAAATTGTGGACAGGCGGGTGTCACAGTTGGCTCGTGTGATTTGAAGTTTTTCCTACGATTCGCGCGATTCAATAGAGAATAAATAAACGCCGCCGCTGCTTCGTCGTTCTCCTTCTTCGTCGTTACAGCCGCGCATAAATTATTGGGCTACAATAGCGCGGAAATTGCATCGAAATAATGGTTGATTTATTGGCTTGGCGAGAAAGTAGCTGCGTTTTCTTTTTTTCTGACAGATTCTTTCCTCGAATATGTATATATTGTACAATGAATTTAAATTGTTACATTGTACGGATTTAGATAATTAGTTACATTGTACAGATATAGATGTACAGTTTATTTACGGACAAAATTGAGTGGAAAGGTAATGGAAATAGATATGAATTAAATTTAGTCAAAATAGTACTATTATTACGTAAATTTTATATACTTATATAAATTATATATAATATTATTACGTAAATTTTATATATTATATATATATATATATATATACTATATATTACTTAAATTTTATATACTATATATCTTTATGTTACATAGATTATTTAGTGTAATAATTGAAATTAAGTGATTATTTAATAGTGATTATTTAGTATAATAATTGAAATTAATATTTACATTTGCGTTGAACTAAGATATATTTAAAGGAAAACTTCGCTGATTTTCGTGGGACAAAAATAAGTGGACGTGTAATAAAATATATGAGAAAAATAAAATTAATATTTAGTATGTCCACCCTTTGCTTCTAAACGCCGTGGGATGCTATCTTATCAGACTTTCAATGTAATTTCTATCGATATTTTCAAATGCTAATTGCAAATTTTTAAAACTTCTTGTTTTTGTTCTTCTTTCGTTCTTTTCTAATGGCACTTTTGAATCCAATACACTTCATAAATTTTCGATTAGATTCATGTCCGGACTTTGTGCTGGCCATTCCAGCAGTTTAATATTTGAATCCTCAAAAAATTTATTCGTCTTTTTAGCAGTGTGCTTCGAGTCCTGTTGCAAAATTTATTCTTCTTCGAGACCCATTTTTAGAACTGCCTCTTCTAAATTTTCGCATATTCTTTCAATGTACTTGTCGGCATTCATTATTCCTTCAATTTATACCAAACTACCAACTCCATTCCATGAAAAACATCCCCATAATATTGACTGTCTTCCAAATTTGACAGTTGGCGTAACGAACGGTTTTTTGTAGGTTTCATGTCTTTTTCTCCACATATAATCCTTTTCTTTCAATTATTGCAATTTAAATTTGCTTTCGTCAATCCATATTATTTTTTTTCAGAATGATTTCGGCATATTTTTCACATATTTTTTAGCAAAAGCTAAACGTTTTCTTTATATTTGTTTGATTAATGTATGGCTTACATTTGGCTTTACAGTATATCTTTGGCTTTACAGTATCCAGCTCCTGCAATCTACGTCGTACTGTTTTTAATGATACATTTAATTCTAACGTTTCTACAATATTTCGCGATGCGATTCTCGGATTTTGTCGACATTTACGAATAATTCAACGATCTTCCTTCGCGATGGTACAACGTTTACGTCCGCTGCCATTTAAATTTTCAACGGTTTTGTGTACTAAATATTTTCTATAAATTTTTTCTACCACACTTTTGGAAACACCGAACTTTTTCTGCTATCACACGGTAACGTAATTGATTGCAACAGTCCGGTATAATCAAATAACGAATTTGATTTGAAATTTCTTTTCTTGCTGACATTCCGCTGTTTCCTTACAAATAATCTGCCCTGTACAAAGTCTAGAAAACAACTAAACAGTTAATGAAATACCATAGTGTAAAAATGAGAGCAACGTTTCACATTTGTTTGCCTTGGAATAACGGAACAAACGAGCGTCCACTTATTTTCGTCTCTCGACAATCTGCTAACTATTTCTTCAAGTGTATCTTATTTCAACACCCATATAAATATTAATTTCAATCATTCGCTAAATAATCTATGTACTATAAAGATATATAATATATAGAACTGAAGTACGTAATAATAGTATCACTTTGACTAAACTTAATTCATATCTATTTCCATTGCCTGTTCACTCAATTTTGTCGGTAACTGCATATATATTCAATAAATAAATAAATAAATAAATATATATGTATATTTATTGGATTGGACAAAAAATTGCGTTTTTTTTTCTTAACAAATGTAAATTCTCGATGTGCGTGGCAACTGATTCGCGGACCATAACGAGTGACCAAACCGTACCCAATAATTCGTCGCTTTATTTTTGAACTCGTCGAGATGACATCACTGGGCAGAAATTATTGAGAAAGTAGTAAATTTATTTATTTGCTTTGCCTATTTTGTTTTACTTAAATATACTTATAACCGAGAAAATATTGCAATTTTAAGACGAAAAATTCGTTTGCGTGGCACGTCATTTCAGTGCAAGAGGTTGACCGATTCGCGGACCATAACGAGTGACCAAACCGTACACAATAGCTCGTCGCTTTCTTTTTGTGAACTAGAAATTATTGCGAAGTGATAAATTTATTATTTGTCTTGCCTGTTTTGTTTTACTTAATTATACTTAGAACTGAGGAAATGTCGCAACTTTGGGACAAAAAGTTCTCGACGTTGCACGTCATTCTCGTTAAACGGTCGATATATATATTAATAAAGTTTTTGTTTCGCGCGAACAAAATTCATAAAACAAAAAAAAAAAAAAAAAGAAAAAGAACGCAGTTACTTTTTACTGGCCAATTTAGCCAATTCCACGGAATGGAAACGTCTAACAGCTGGCGTTCGGCCGAAGGATTCGCCTACTGAATTGCGACGTCCGACTCAATTGTTACGTAAAATAAGATCCCACCGTGATTAATGCCCTGTAACGCAATACCACTCGTGTGAAGTAGAGTAGTACTCGCTCTGCGCGAAATCGTATCAGCGGAACGCGATTTGGCAAACGGGATGAACGATAATGCGATAACGCGGAAATAGCCGACGAGAGAGAGAGAGAGGGATAGAGAGAGATATGGTTGTCCTTTCTCTGCCTACTTGACTCCGGTTGGTTCGTTAAGATACTCGAGATACCGACTCGTTTCGAGATACGGACTCGTCGGAAATACGTAATCCGGCGAATTCGCGAGACTTCATCGAAAAAAAGAACGTACGAACCGCCTGGTTTGGCGTACATACTCGCATTCAACGAGTGTGCAGCCAGCGTCTCTGTTAGGCCAGGTCACTGTTAGAGACTGTTGTACGCTCTGCCGACAGAGCGAGCAGAGGGAGAACTGCAGCTCCGATTTGGCATTTCGATCCCCTTGATCCTCGTCGATCCTTCATTCAGATACACAGCCCCCGATACGGCCGGATATCCTGTGCGCGTTATGGACAAGCTGATCCTGACACACGATGCGCATTACGCAGAGACGCAGAGACGCAGAGGAACCATTCCCGTGCTTTGTACAAGCGACCGTGCGCGTTATTCACCGCGCCATCTCTTACAGCTTCTCAATGAAACTGATTATCGTGAAATTTGGGATTAATCCGGCGTTACCGAACGACGAGGTCGAAACAGGGTGGCCACACGACCGCGAAAAGTGCGAAGTTCCTCGCGTTCGGTTCACTCGTGAGGTGAATGATCGATCGAACGCGGAGCATCGATCGGTAGACGCGTTTAAGTCTTTAAGTCGCGCTAAAGTGTATCACGTTTATCGATCGAATTATAATATTATCGATGTTATTATAATTATATTGGTTTCCGAGTTAATTTGTTTTGAGATGGAATGTTTCTTTGAATTGCCCTGGTGATATTTTGGACAAAGGCCTAGAATGCAAAAACAAACTTTAATTTTGCAAACAAAAATGTAACGTAATTCGAGCTGAGCAAACCTGACCTAACTTTTTGAATTTAATTTCAAATTTTTGATTAATTTAAGTTGTATCTGTAGCTAGTGTTTTTCGAATTGCAATGGATTATGAAAGATCTTTTATTATAACGGTTTCTTATTCGCATAAATATTCCACTGTCGAATGGGGAAAAGAATAGGAAATGTAATCTAATCTAACTTGATCTAATTTTTCAAACCTAACCTTGATATAGAAAGACGTTTTATTACAGTAATTTCTTTTCGTACAAATATTCTACTGTTGAACAGAAAATATAGGAAACCTAACCTAATTTTTTAAAAATCTAACCTTAAATTTTTGAGAGATTAACAATTATATCTATGGCTAGTATTTTTCAAATTGCAATGGATTAAGGAAGATCTTTTATTATAATAATTTCTTATTGCATAAATGTTCCACTGTCGAGTGAAAAAAAAAAAAAAAAAAATAGAAAATCTAATCTAATTTAATCTAATTTTTCAACTCTAACCTTAATATATAAAAATATTTTATTACTTGTCGTACAAATATTCTACTGTTGAACAGAAAAAATAAAAATAACCTAACCTAATTTTTCAAATCTAACCTTAAATTTTTAAGAGACTAACAGTTACGTCCGCAGCCTGTATTTTTCAAATTGCAATATATAATTGAGAAAGATCTTTTATTTTTTCATTTCTCGAGATCTTACACCTTTAATTTCTTACAATTAATATTCGCATTAAATATTCCACTGTCGAATGGAAAAAGATAGGAAATCTAACTTAACTTGATCTAATTTTTCAAACCTAACCTTAAGATAGAAAGATCTTTCATTGTAATAATTTTTCATCGCAATGAATATTCCACTGTCGAGTGGAAAAAATAGGAAACCTAACCTAACCTAACCTAACCTAACCTAATCTAACCTAATCTAACCTAATCTTTCAAAATCTAACTTTATACTTTTGAGAAATTAACTATTATATCTACAGCCGATATTTTTCAAATTGCAATACACAATTGAGAAAGATCTTTCATCTTTTAATTTCTCGTGAAAGATCTTGCATCTTTCATTTCTCACAATTAATATTCGCATTAAATGTTCCACTGTCGAATGGAAAAAAATAGGAAATCTAACTTAACTTGATCTAATTTTTCAAACCCAACCTTAAGATAGGAAGATCTTTCATTATAATAATTTTTCATCGCAATGAATATTCCACTGTCGAGTGGAAAAAATAGAAAACCTAATCTAACCTAACCTAACCTAATCTTTCAAAATCTAACTTTATACTTTTGAGAAATTAACTATTATATCTACAACCGATATTTTTCAAACTGCAATACACAATTGAGAAAGATCTTTCATCTTTTAATTTCTCGTGAAAGATCTTACATCTTTCATTTCTCACAATTAATATTCGCATTAAATATTCCACTGTCGAGTGGAAAAAAATAGGAAATCTAACTTAACTTGATCTAATTTTTCAAACCCAACCTTAAGATAGAAAGATCTTTCATTGTAATAATTTTTCATCGCAATGAATATTCCACTGTCGAGTGGAAAAAATAGGAAACCTAACCTAACCTAACCTAACCTAACCTAACCTAACCTAACCTAACCTAATCTTTCAAAATCTAACTTTATACTTTTGAGAGATTAACAATTATATCTACAGCCGATATTTTTCAAATTGCAATACGTAATTGAGAAAGATCTTTTATCTTTCATTTCTCACAATTAATATCCGCATTAAATGTTCCACTGTCGAACACGAACAAATAGAGAAAGCCTCGTCTCGACAAGCTAAAGCGTATCATGCATTCTTAACACGTTTAATTACTCCAATACGCCGATGGACGCCGTATATATCCAGCGCTCGTAACGAAAGGGTTAAAAGGGAAGAATGAATATCAAATGGCGCGAGATGGTGAATTCGTTCGTCCGCGACAAACAAACCGAGCGTTAACAGCGTTAAACAGCAACCGTCCACTAGCTGTAAAACGTAATAAAAACGATAAAAAAAAAAAAAAAAAAAAAAAGAAAAAGAGGAAAAAAAAAAGAAGATTCGTTCGCAGCGCAAAACACGTCGTGTTTCAACCGTAAAACCGTATCGATGATACTTTCCCGGATCGATCTACTTTGGCCAACTGTGTGTAATTGCAAAATGGATTTGAACGTCGATACAGCAATTCGATTGCCAAGTTTGCTATATAGTTAGACGCGCGCGCGCGCTCATCGATTTGAATTGCTCGCTACCGCTTCGCCGATATTAATGCGGTAGCGTTAATGTCATCGTATGCGGTGATACTTACGCGTAACGTTATTAATACGGTAATCTTATTATTGCAGCCGTGTGATTAATCGATGCTGCGTTAGTGAAATCCGATTAAGATTTATTAGGTGCGACGTCAAATGTGAATATCACTGCGAAATACTCGATTGGTCCCTATCTATCTATCTATCTATCTATCTATCTATCTATTTCTCGTCGAAGATTGTTTTCGATCGTGCGAATGCTGCTGATTCCCCTCCTCTCTCTCTCTTTTTTCTTCTCCGCTTCTCTTCTTCTCCCGATTCTCCTCTTCTGTTTTCCAGCAAAGCAAAGCAAAGCAAAGCAAAGCCGCTCGTTATCCCGCTTATTGTAAATAATTTCGCCGAAAACGGATAATCGATGTCAACCGCGCGATAAGCAGCTTTCACTCTCTGGCAGAGCCGAAGAGTGTGTTCCAGATAATAAACTGTGAGTAAGTAGCTTTACTGTCTCGGCGGTGTACCGTCGTTTCCCCGCCGACGATACATCAGGATTACAATCTTCGCCGAAGGGTTATTATAATTTTCAATTAGTCGAGTCAGTCAGGCTCGCAGTCTTCGCGGCATTAGGTGATGTCGATTTTGTATTTTATTGTCGTTTGCAATCAGACGTGTTGCTCGTGTCGCTCGAACGTCTAGAGGGAAAAGGCACAACGTTCTTTTCGTTGCATTCTCGTTCGAATCTATTGCATCGTCGATTGTATGATAGGGTGTCCGTAAAGTCTCTTTACAATTTCACAAATTTAATACAAAGGCAAATGAGAAGACAGATAAGTGGAAATTGTTGCAAACTCTGACGTATATATTTAAGTTTTTTTCTTCTGCCTCATTTGATACACTTCTGTATGGGCACCGTTACTAATGGTGTCCATATAGAGATGTATTAAAAAAGGTATAAATATATAGGGTGTCCATAAAGTCTCTTTATAATTTCAGAAATTTATTACAAAAGCAAATGAGAAGACAGATAAGTGGAAATTATTGCAAAATCTGACGTATATATTTAAATTTCTTTTTCTGCCTCATTTAATACACCTCTGTATAGGTACCGTTACTATTGGTATTAAAAGGTATAAATGTACAGAGTGTCCATAAAGTCTCTTTATAATTTCAGAAATTTATTACAAAAGCAATTTATTTCAGAAATTTATTACAAAAGCAAATGAGAAGATAGATAGGTGAAAATTATTGCAAAATCTGACGTATATATTTCAGTTTTTTTTCGCCTCATTACTAATGGTGTCTACATAGAGGTGTATTGAAGAGTATAAATATATATAATATAAGATATAAATATACAGTCCATAAAGTCTCTTTACAGTTTCAAAAATTTATTACAAAGACAAATGAAAAGACAGACAAGTGGAAATTATTTCAAAATTACACGTATGTCTTTAAGTTTTCTTTCTGCCTCGTTTAATTCTTCTAGGTCGCCAACAAAAATTTGTCGAGACCCGCACACTGTTTACATATATTTTTTTAAGTCCAGTGTAATTCTATGTTATTTACTTTACAATACATTCATTGGAAAACTATATTTACATGAATTACAGTGTATAATTCTATATTTATATAATTATTAATATAATTATCCACTGTCGATTCGTACTTTCTTTTCAAACTTTTCCTCTCGCCTCGTTGTGTTACTCGTGTTACTCGCAGACGTATTGCTCTACGCTTATCGAAATTGTCTGGCAAACGAGATAACTTCCATCATATATATATATTTTTTTATTGCTCTTGCGTTATCCAGTTCTTGAGAAATCACTTTCACGAGAAAAGGGCGCTCGAGCAAGCGGTCGTGGAGGCACGTGCACGCGGGTCAAGCGTGAATTTCGGTTTGGCACGTTTCTGTTTTTCGCAACGACGGATTTTCGCCCCACCTTTCTCGCATTAAATATCCAAGTTGGATAGGCACTCCCCGGACAATCGTAAGACCGTCTTTATTGCTCGTTTATCGCTGGTTAGTCTCGAGGAAAATGGCGCTCGGTAGTCTCGGCACGACACCAGATAGCCTAAGCGCGTTCGACCTTCCTCCCACTTTCACGCGAAACTGTGTAACTTGGTAATAATAATACGAAGCCACGCGGGCTTTTCGTCTTCTCGTTTTATTTATGGATCGCGGATTTATCCGAGCTGAACGGACGAAGGGGAGCCGGTTGAATCGAAACGGGGGAATTTATGCGCTCGTGATTTCATCCTCGGGGCACCTATATCCCTCCCTCGCTCCTGTACCGAAATTTATCGTCCAATTTCGAATATGAATAGTGGTCAGTTTCTTAATTGACGGGTGCCTGCTTGCTTCTCGCTCGTTGTGCGAATCTCCACACTGGAATAATATACCGATCTTCTCGTATTTCTAGCACTACGTAGTGTACAATCTTTGTCAATTACTTTTGTAAAATTCTACGTAACTGAACGAAGAGACGCGTCATCCAGTTGAGTGATAAACATAGATAAACCCAGTTATCTTCGTTCATTCAACGTGTCGAATAAAATTTTAAGTTTAATTTTAATTTAATTTTTTATTAGATAAATTTAAAATTTTTTTACTTTTTCATGTCCTTTGTATATTATATTTATTATTAGATTATTAATCGATTTAAATTCCCTTTGATTTAATGAAAGGTGAATCAGAATTCAGTTTCGGGATTTAATTTAGAATATTATAGAAGATTATTTATTTATATTTTTTGTTATTATTATTTGTTACATATTATTATTATATATTTTTATTATTATTATTATTATCTATTTATTTATATTATTTTTTTATCTGAATATATAAATTTATTATTTGCAGGAATAATCTTGGTAATTTTTTTTTTACGGTTTTTTTTCTTATTCAAATATTTTATTTAATTTATTAAATATAATTAATTTGTGATTAATTATAATTCCCGGTGTTTTTGCTCCAATTCGATATAATTATTTAACATATATGCTATACTCTACATTATTTAATTCATTTATATTTAATAAAAGAATTAATTACATCAATTAATTTCTATTCCCTCGTTTCGTTACGCTCCCGGCTTTGATCATCCGTGACTCCGAGTGGGAGTGGCGCGCAGAGTACACTTGGCGTGCAGATATAAAATAAGTAATAAATAGGGAAGAAGAGGCGAGTCCATTTCGTTGGTTGGGCAATGTCGGACGCGTCAAAGGGCGAGGCTCGAAGCCTCGCTTTGTCGAGAGAGGAAGAGAGATGAAAGAGGTCATCGATGGGTCGCGGAGAGTGGCGATATGGAGGAAGAATGTAGATAAGGAAGCGACGGGGGGGAAAGCGAATTTTGCGCGAGAAAGAATCGGACGTTTGTTCCGCGACATTGGCTCTCGGATGGCTCCTTTGCCGGGTGCAGTTGCCTTGAAATTAAATATTCCTACGAACACGGACGCGAGCACACACAGTTGAAATTGTTACCCTTTATCAAACGTGTCGCACATTTTGCGGAATTAAGGGATCACGGCATTGTCGATTGACTTTTCAATTCGCTCGAACACCATTTTCTCGATTTACTCGATTACGAAATTTGTTCAGATGAAGTAGAAGGCGAAGTAGAAATCGAAAAGAATATATATATATATATATACAGGTTGTCCCAGTATTCTGTATAAACAAATAATATCTCGAAGATAAAGACCGGGAATTTTTCTGCTGGACGTTTCGTTTTCGAGAAGCATCGAATTGAAAAAAATTTATCGAGCATACTGGAACAACTCGGCAAAGTGTGAAAAATTTTGCCTTGCTCGAACAAAAAGAAAGTTGTATATGGTGCAATTTTTCAATCACAACGCGAACAAAACGTTCAACTTATTACGCGTTAATTCGCGTTCGTCGTCTGACAGTAATTTTAAGAAAAAACCCAAGTTGCATGGTTCTCTCTCGGTCGTTGCAGCCAGTCGTAGACGTGTTTCTTATCGACGAGTGTTGCCATAACTGTGCTCGAACGTACAGACGTACGTAAAGTCGAAACAACTGGTTTTTACGACGAGAACGTTTCTGGAATATCGGCAGCGAACGAGCTTGCTGTCCCCTATCGGCATCGGTATCCATCGGTTTCAGAGCTTCATTATCCATTCCCTTTTAAAGCGGGCGAATAGTTTGCTTCTCCTCTTTCTTTTTCACTTTCCGTTTACCTTCCACCTATCTACGAATAGTTACGCGCTTATGATTAATTGAACGACAGAGTTGCCGAGGACGCTTTGTGAATACTTAACTCTCGAGCACCGTAAGATCGCTACCTCGTACCTTGTTTCTTTCTTTCTCGTTTCCTTTTTTTCTCCAACTGGAAGAACACCGTTAAGTTGCGGCAGATGGAGACGGACGAGCCGGTGGGAAAACGTTTAACCACTTGCCCCAGCAACTGATTGCGGACCGTAACGAGTGACCAGATACCGTATACGACAATTCGTCGCTTTCTTTTTGATATCACCGGATAGAAATTATTGAGAAGTAATAGATTTATTACTTGTTTTGCCTGGGTTGAGAAAATATTGCAATTTTGAGGCAAAAACATTTTTGACGTGCGTGACAAGTCATTCGAGCGAAAGAGGTTAAAACAGAAAATTAGCGAGTGGAAAGTTCAATCACTGTTGGATGTCTGTGTCGACACTGAGTCAGTAACAATGGTCTTAAAAGTGATCTGTAAACACTTATTCGTAGGACAAATTCCAGTAATTGATCATGTACGCCAGAGGTGGCTAACTGGCGGCCCGCGGAACCTTGCCCCCACTTTTTTCATCGCTAGCGCTACCCCCTCCACTGCACCGATCTCTCCTACGTTGAAATTTCAGTGGAGGGGGTAGCGCTAGCAATCAGAGAACAAGGGGCTCGCAGGCTCCTTGTTTCCCTCCCTTCGATTTGTCAAGAAACATAAAATGAATATAAAAAGACGCGCTGGAAAGTGAAGGTGGCACTCTTTTCCATCTAGTAGACTAGAGATCTCGTAGAATAATGACCACGGTTGCAATATATAGAATAAAACCTTCTACATTGTTCCCTCCGGTGACCGACGAAACAAATTTAGTACACAAATTTAGTGTACTAAAAATTGAAAAACTTTAAGATTTTTTTAGTAGCTGAATATTGTTCTTATCGATGTTTATTATACAAACAATATACAGTATAATAACGAGTTTCGTCAATCTTCACAAAATACTTATGAAAAAATAATAATTGTACTAACAATTTTAATAATCTCCATTGAGAAATTAAGAAAGAAGAGATATTTAACAAAAATATGTTTCGCACTCCCCAACTTTAGAAGGCAATTTTCATAAAAATCGATTGAAAAATAGAAATACGGGTCGAATATTTTTCCGAGACTACTGCCAGCGAAAGAGCAACGTTTCTACTAGCGCGAGGACTACTTTTACCCCGTTACTCTTTCTATCAGTCGCGATCAACGTAAATATTAAATGATCTTTATCAAATAACTTTCCACTCGCATCTTTACGTTTTCGCCCCCTTTGTTGCTAATGAATCCAGCCGATAACATCCGAGCGTTCGTCTTGTCAACAATCGTATCTGCAGTGTGAATCGTAGCAGAGATAGAGAGAGAGAGAGAGAGAGAGAGGGAGAGAGAGAGAGGATCAGTTGCAAAATGCGCGAAAGGGGTGGAGGGATCGAATTCGAACGGCTGAAAAGGTGAGAGAAGGAGGGTAAGCAAACTGGAGGGAAGATAAGCAGTTAATCCATTACCGGTTAATTGAAGTGAATGTGAAGTATCTCGAGTCGTCCCCCCACCCCACCCCCCAAACTCGTCGCTGAATCCGCGAAGGTTGCGGGCCTGAGCCCTGGGTGATCCCCGGGTTAATTTATAAAACAAAGAGTAACTATAATTATTATCGCGGGGCCGAAAACGGCGAGGGCTGTGGGGTCGAAATTGTGGCCAGAGGTTGTGGGGGGAGGGGAGGGGGGCGAAATGGTAGGAGGTCGTGGTGCTCTCTGCCAATTAAAACTTACGAACTCCAGCCAGTTTCTGGCTATCTCCCTCTCCTCGCCCTTCTCTTTCTCGTTTTCTAATCGTTTTCGAGGCTCGCGCCAGGATCTAGCGCCCTGCCGGCCTATCGATGTCTCGTTATAGTAGTTTAACTTTAATTCCGCCCTTCTCCCCACCCACCCGCAGCCGCGTCGAGCGTCGAGCTTGGACTCGAGTTTGGGAAAAAATACGACTTCGTCCGAGCGAACTTCGCCATCGCGGAAACTAAGAAAAATAATAAATAATTGATTAGCGAGCGCTACCTCCTGAGTGCCACCCTCTACCCGTTGCCCGATTAAATCGACTAAAACGTCGTATTTATAGTAAACGACGCGGTCGCCGGTTTCCAAAGTTAGTTCGCAAGTGTTCAAAATTTCACTGCGATTCAGCGCAAGTTTCGGTGAATTTCGAAGTTCATGAAAGAGTCTCAAACATGTTTGAAACATCGAGGCCTTGGTTTTAGAGAGCTGATTGTAAAAACTGATCGAAAAAAATCTGCACGTTTCCCCGTTTTTGTCGAATCATCCGCGAATATGTACGAATTTGTATTATATATTTTCGCGCGTCTGCGATGTTGCACGCGTGCACTACTGGCGCGTAGTGGAACGAGGCCACGATAACTCAGCCATCCAAGAGTAAACTGTCACAAACGCGATAGAACGTAAATTATTGTATAAATTGTTTCTTTTCGTAGTGGAGAGAGACTGTTAGTTAACAAAGGCGACTTGTTAAACGAATGCATCGAAGATCGCTTTGTAATCGTGGAAAACAATTGAAGGAAGGTCTCAGCCGAGAAAGAGAGAGAGAGAGAGAGAGAGAGAGAGAGAAGCTATTTCATCTCGCGATGCTTGCTTAGCAAGTTTACGAGCGATGTAGAATAAGTTATCTCGTGTAATCCTTCCTTCATTAGTTGGGATCTCTTGATGATTTAAACGTTGCATACTAAAACGACGCGTTAACAATCTCAAATCTTCTCCTGCGATATTAACGCCACGGGTTTTTCTCTTACAAGCTACACCTACTATTCTTACGCTTATTGTTAGTATTATAGGGTGGCCACTGAAAGACTGAATGATATAAAACAAAAATAACTTTTATAAACGCATGTTTCTTTAATTTTGTATTATTTTATTTAAGAATATTTATATATATAATATAATATAATATAATTTAATTTATTATATAATATAATACAATATATATAATTTATATATAATATAATATAATATAATATAATTTAATTTATTATATAATATAATACAATATATATAATTTATATATAATATAATATAATATAATATAATTTAATTTATTATATAATATAATACAATATATATAATTTATATATAATATAATATAATATNTAATATAATATATATAATTTATATATTATTATATATTATTTTATTTGGGAATATTTATATGTATCATATAATATAATTTAATTTATAATATAATATAATATAATATAATATAATATAATATAAGTATAATATAATATAACATAATATAATTTATATATATAATATTTATAAATATTATTTATATATATAATATTATAAATATCAAATGTAAACATTATTTATAAATATCAAATATAAATGTTATTTATATATATAATGTTATAAATATCAAATGTAAACATTATTTATAAATATCAAATATAAATATCATTTATATTTAATCTCTACACATATGACGAACAGCATACGCAGTGAAAATTTGGCCGACATGTACAGGAGATGTGAAAAAGTATCAGGCGCTCGGCGCTTCCTCCCTCTTCCCTACGGATTGATTTCGACATGGCTGTTTGGTGATACCAATACGAGTGGGGAACATGGAGCGTAAATCAAAGACACATCCGGCCCCGATTATATTCGAGGCGGAGGCTCCCTCGATTTCTTCCGACAGGGTTTAGGGGGAGGGGGTGGACCGGCCTGTCCCCGCTCTGTTCCAGTTTCGTCCCGGGGAATCCATCGTCGGCAGGAAGCAATTCGTAGTTTTCCAATCAGAGAACGAGACAGCCGCGCTCATTTTCCGGGGAGTACGCGACTTGCATTATACCCCGAAACCGGAAGCGGTCGATCAGAGAGAAGACCGCCGCCGCCGCGCAACTTTCAGAAGCCAGAAAGGGAAACCGCGCACGTTTCTCTTCCCCTCTCCGTTTTCGTGTCCCGTGGGAACGCTATCCGCGATATTGTCTCTATTGTTCCTTTAATCGAGAAAATCAAGCTCTTTTCTTTCTTTCTTTCTTTCTTTCTTTCTTTCTTTCTTTCTTTCTTCTTTTCTTTCTTTGTTTCTTTTTTTCACGTCCACCAAGTGGTGAATTGGCTTTCTCGTCGATTAACCTCTTCCGCTGGAACGACGTGCCACGCACGTCGAGAACTTTTTGTCCCAATTTGCAACATTTTCTCAGTTTCAAGTATATTTATATGTAACCCAGGCAAGGCAGATGATAAGTTTGTTACTTCTTAATCATTTCCATCCGGTGATATCGTACCGACGAGTTGAAAAGAAAAAGAAAGCGACGAATTACTGTGTACGGTTCTCGGTCACTCGTTATGGTCCGCGAACCAGCTACCAGCGCAAGGGGTTAACGATCGAGTCGTCTCTGTCGTTGCCAAATTACACGCACGTACGCGTGATCAACTTAATTAAATCGAAAGCTGAAGGTACAAAAGCGATGGATACCTTTCAATTTCTACGTCTCAAGTACGACGAAAGTATTATTTGCACGCTCGATGAAAAATCATCGATGTTTGAACTTGGCGAAACGAAATCCAACCTGTACAATAATCCAATCGGTTGGCCTCGTTTCAAAAAGCGCACCTTCGTCGTCGGATACTGTAAAAATTTAAACGCCTTTGAAATTGTTTTTCGTGCCTACGTCTACGATAATCTCGAAGATTACAGTTTTTTCTTTACATCGACCGCTTAAAATTTTTATTTCATTCAATCTTGAACGTTAGGATTGAACTTAAGACAAAAATTCAGAGAAATATTTTGCCAGATGTTCAAAATTCGACAAAGGAGACTTCGATCTTCAAAACTTTTACCAAACGATAGTCGCGTAGAAAATTTTCTAACGTTTCCAGAGACGTTTGAGTTTTCACAATCTTTCGAGAACAAAAAGTATCTACTAGCTGCACAGTGTGCAAATCCGAAAAAAAAACTAACGTAGGATTTTCTAACGCTAGACCTACCAAAGTGATCGAAATGGCCCATTTGAATATTTTCGCCAGACATTTAATCTATAATAACATAAATCTAAAATGACTCTAAACAAAATCTTGCGTACCCTATTTTATCACAGAAAGAAAGAATTTTCTCTCTTCTTTTTTTCTTTTTATTTTAACATCTCGATGGAAATTTGACTGGCTTTTAGTCGTCAGTATAATAGTTTCAAGTGTCAAGGCGAGTCTAATTGTACGATTTCTTTTCTTACAAATTGTTTTCACAACAATTTGTCCCTGCGAATGTTATATTTTCGTCCATCGTTTTCGAACGTCTGTACGCTTTATTTATCAAGCTTTGTTTATCGTCGTGATGACGGATCGATAGATACACGTCTATACACTGCCGCTGTCGTGTTAGGCGATTATATTCCCGTTCTGATTGAGACACGGCAGCTGCTGCAGTGTTTATGTTCCGAAGCGATAAGAGTAAAATATTGACTTAGCTAATGATGTCCTTGTGCGAGGCATCGGCGCTGACATCGTCGACGCGCGCCACTCATCCTTCGAGTGCTCCCGTTGGCCGCCGAAATTTCTCGCGAAATTTTGCACCGAGCGTTCCCGCGACAGACGACGACGACGTGCCTTCGTGCTATAACTTTCATTATGTTGTTCAAAATAATAATTTGTATAATGTTATTTTAATTTTCCTCCGTGTAATTTGGCCGAACGGACTCGCGGAAACGTCGTTTTGCGCGCCAACATTCGATATACGTTCGATCGACGTTCCTTCTCCATTGTTTCGACGGCGAAAGACGAGGAGAAGGGGCCGATGGGTCCTTTTTTTCGTCGACCATGTTCGTTATGGCGGAATTCAGTCAGCGGAATCGGCTTCCAACTCATTTCAGTCAGATAAAAAATTCCGAGTGAAAAATCGCGGCCGCCATCGTAAAGGGCCATCGCCGCGATTTCGATCCTTTATGGAAACTCTGCAATTTCACGCTCTCGGCGTTTTGAAACGGGGCTGTTCCGTTGTCACGTCGCGCGAAAGATACAACAATATGACAATCGTTTCATATTTCCTTCAAATAGCATCGCTAGTCTGTTTCCTCTCTCTGTTCTTTTTTTTTCTATTTTTGGTTTTTTTTATTTCAATCAGTTTTCGAATTTTCCTCGCGGTCGTGTCGTCACGTTGATGATAATTACCAGTATCGGTAATAATGACAGTCGAACGTGTATTATTTCAAAGGCTGACGGGACAAACAAATTTTCGTAAAAAAAAAGGTCGTACATTTGTATTTTTTTTTTTTTTTTTTAATGGAATATCACGTATCGAGAAAGGCATTGCTTTATGTCAAATTTCTTTTTTTTCTTTTGTCAAAAAATGGACGTTCGAACGAAAGAAAAAAAAGGAAAAAAATTGTGCTCAACGTTATCAATATGTTCTTTTTATACGGAATCAGCCTTTTTTCGGGCGTATCGCCGGTCACGCGATATCCTTTGTGTGTCGCACGGAGTTTCTCGTGTTATAAAAGCTTCCATATTTTTTTTTCCCTCCTTTTCTTCTCGAAAATCCCAGAGCGAACGATGTTAATTCGAAACGACGTTAACGACGCACGGCGTTTAGAAGGATCGTCACCGTTTTCGTATTTAATATAAAAATATAATATAACAGATTTTCATGCTTCGCGACGTGCACGTATTCGCGGAGGAAATGTTGAGATAAAGATATAGAAATTGGATGAATTTGCCACAATTGATCGAAGCCAAGTCGAACGTTTTGATAATTATTTCTCACGGAGCAGTCGCCACGCGCTAATCGCCGAGGATATTTCTCCGTGGGATCCACGGGACCGGGATTTACGGGGGAGCCGCTTGAAATTCAGAATCGCAAATCCCTCTTCGAACGACAATCGATCGAGCGCAGATTCGTTGGCAATAAAACTTTTGGGCGATAAAGCCGGCGTTTCGTCCGTAAGAGATGTCGATGAAGTAGGCGAAACGTGAAAAAGCCAAGCAGAAATGAGATGAAATTCTATATGCATATACAGGGTGGAAAGAAAAGTTTGTCCGTGGCTGTCATAGATGAATTCTACACCTTCGATTTGTTAGAGATACGTCTAAAGAATCTGCCACAAAATCGACCTTGACATTGAACCTCAAGGTCAAGAATTTTTTTTTTTTTTGCATTGTATTATTATTCTAGTCATCACGAAGGTTAATCTTTTCCGAGGAACCTGGTAGTTTTCTTGAAAATTGGCAAAAAAGTTTTTCAACACTGCGGACGCGTGGGTTCTAACAGCGACTTTATGGTTGTGGACGCGTGGATGTAATTTTTGTAGCCTGTTTTTAGGCTTCACTAACACTTTGACTTGTCACAGTTGTAGCACCAGTGTCAGCTTAAATAATCAAATGATAAAACTAACTGTTAACATTATTCGAAAATATACACGTTACATTCCGAATCATAAAGTCGCTGTTAGAACTTTATTGCCATTTTTCAAAAGAACTGTTAGATTGCGACTTACGATTCCTTGAAAAAGTTTTACCTTCGCAACAAATAGAATACAATGCAAAAAAAAAAATATTTTACATAATTTAGTGTACTAATATAATAACATATTTTACTAAATATGTTATTATATTAGTATATTTTACATGACCATATTTATATATTTTAGTATATTGTAATGAATATGCTACCATGTTAGTATATTGTAATAAATATGTTACCATGTTAGTATATTTTAATAAATACGTTACTATGTTAGTATATTTTACTAAATATGTTTTAGTACATTTCAGTGTATTTTACATGACTACATTAATATATTTTACATAATTTAGTATATTTCATTAAATATGTTACCATGTTAATATATTTTACTAAACATGTTTCAGTATATATTTTAGTATATTTCAGTATACTTTACATGACTACATTAATATATTTTACATATCTATTTAGTATATTTTATTAAATATGTGTCAGCATATTAAATATATTTTAGTATATTTTACACGAACAAACTACGGACAAACTTTTCTTTTCACCCTGTACATACGCATTCTGTTCTCGTGTATGTATGTATATATGCGCGAGGGAGGGGCTTCCATAGTGATAAACGCGTTAGACAGAAGCAATCGGAATCCAAAGTGTTCCGTCTAGAGTTCGGATACCTCGAACGGCCATAACCTCGTTTCCGGAGATAATGTGTGGCTTGCCTTGGACTATTCTCGAAATTGTCGTGTATCGTGCCCTGATCCCGTGGCCGCAGTTCCTCGAATAACTATTGTCGGCGATCCGCGCTGCTCCGCGGTATGTTCCTAATACGCGGATCGCGCGGCCTTTTCATCGGTTTACGCTCTCTGCGAACGAGTTTTGCTAATAATGGTTAGCCTCCCTCCCCCCTCCAGTTCTGCACGAGAGATGTATCTGCTCGGACGTATTTTTATTTCTCGATAACGGTTATTGGTTACAGCTTGTAAAGCGTAATAGAATGGTTTCCTGATGACTGGTTTACTGCCGTCCCTCGTTGGGGGATGAGGATAGAAAGCAAAAGATAGAAAGGCGTTTAGAAAACTCTTTCTCTGTTCAACTCGATCGAGGATGCTTCTTCTTTTTTTTTCTTTTCTTTTCTTCTTTTTTTTTTTTTTTTTTTTAAATCGAAGTTTAGCTTTTAGTTTCAGTGACTCGAATCGAAGAAGCGAGGGAAAAAATTGGGGAAGTAGATGTGTACACTTTGACCAAAAAGTCCCGAATACCGCCGGTGGTGGAGTGACGAACAACTTACACAAGGGGTTAATAATTTCACAATAGGGTTCAACGCTTCTTGTCTCGTCCCCGTGGTTTTCGCTCGTTACCATGCAAATTAATCCGAGCTCTATCGCGCCGTTTAGCTTTGTCGGCCGCAGCTCCGCGGAAAATAATACGTCGTTTATCTTGGGGAATCGGTCATTTAGCTTTTTATCGCGCGGATAATGGACTTGGTTGCCAAAGAGACGGTTGCGTTCGTCGTTTTCTCTCTCTTTCTCTCAAAAAAAAAAGAAAATAGATAAAAATACAGATCGAGGAAATGTCAACTATTGATTCCTTTCTTTCGTCAAGAAGAGATATTTATAGAAAGATCTTCTCAGATTCCATAACCCTCTCTCTCTCTCTCTCTCTCTCTCTCTCTCTCTCTCTGTCTTTCTCTTTCTGTCTCTCTCTCAAATGTATAGAAACTACTTGGAACTTTTCCGAACCCTTCTCGGATTTTCCAATAGGATACTCGGACGTCCGAGGCCAAGAGTCTCTATCAATGTTCCGTATTTTTCTTGTGTATCAGATGAATTCTCGAATTCTACTTCGAAACTGAATTATGGTTCACTTGGTCGTCTATATTTTACATATTTTACTAAATATGTTACTATGTTAGTGTATTTTACTAAATATATTTTAGTATATTTTACATGACTGTATTAATATATTTTACATATTTTAGTATATTTTACTAAATATGTTACTATGTTAGTATATTTTACACGACATTAATATATTTTACATATTTTAGTATATTTTACTAAATGTGTTACTATGTTAGTATATTTTACACGACATTAATATATTTTACATATTTTAGTATATTTTACTAAATGTGTTACTATGTTAGTATATTTTACACGACATTAATATATTTTACATATTTTAGTATATTTTACTAAATGTGTTACTATGTTAGTATATTTTACACGACATTAATATATTTTACATATTTTAGTATATTTTACTAAATGTGTTACTATGTTAGTATATTTTACACGACTACATTAATATATTTTACATGTTTTAGTATATTTTACTAAATGTGTTACTATGTTAGTATATTTTACACGACTACATTAATATATTTTACATATTTTAGTATGTTTTACTAAATATGATTTAGTATATATTTTAGTACATTTTGGTATATTTTTCATGACTACATTAATATATTTTACATATTTTAATATATTTCACTAAATATATTACTATATCAGTATATTTTACTAAATATGTTACTAACTGGTATATTTTTCTAAATATCTTTTATGTTTTAGTACATTTTAGTATATTTTATACGACTATATTAATATATTTTACATTTTTTGGAAGAAAACTTCCGTACCTTGGAAGAAAAATATTCTCCCGCAGTTACTCTCGATGCCATTCGCAAAAAAGTACTTTTTACATCGTCACAGTTCGAAAAGAATATCTAGGTCGTCTCACTTAAATGGGCCACCCTGTGTATAATACAGGATGGTCCCTCCGTCGGTAACACAGACGAAGGGAAGGTCTTCAGTCCACATGAAGAAATCAATCGAAACGTGTGAAATAAAACTTTTTTTTTTTCGTTTTCGAGTAAATCGGTTTAAAAAAAAAATGTTATTCTTTATTCCCGATTGATTATTACCCCCTACTCGCTCTACATTTACATACTCATTTTGCCTTTCTCTCGAGAAATTGCACGTTTCTAATAAACGATATCTGCGCAAGCGGTTCAACCGGCATAATGCATCCTACGGTCGGAATGCACTTCGCCGCCATTACTCGAGTGTGTTCGAGTACGTGTTTCGACGTCTGCCTCTAGAAATTAATAAGCATAGCACCGACCCAGTGGAGCGAGGCTAATCGTAAGTAACGCGTCGTTAACGCCTCCCCCTCCTCCCCGTCTAATTTCTTCCAAAGTGATTCACCACGGATATTTTTCTTTTCTCTCTCGCCGTACTTTCCAGAGTAGTGAGAGAGGAGACGCTCTGACACTGTAAATAAATAATACGAAGGATAGCCGGTTATTACGAGTACTTCGACACGTACTTCGTTTCGCGCGAAGGTACAGGCGAATCCTCGGACTCGGTGGGACTCGTTCGAGAATTTATATTTTCCTGCCACGGTGTTCCGCTTGCCCGCTGGCCGTAGCTCGCATTGTGGCAACATAAGTTACCAGCCGAAGAAACTTGGCCGATAAATAATTCTTTGCGAGGTTGGCCAGCGAGAACGATGCGATGACCGTGGAGCGTATCGGAAATAAAAAGGGCAGAGACAGAGGGAGAAGAAGTGGAGAAAATAAGGAATTCGACGGGAGTATGGCAACAACCAATAAATGGAACGCGAGCGCGCGACTCTCCACAATACGAACTGAGGTTGTGTCCTCCTTTCCTCTCTCTCTCTTATTTCTCGCTCTCTCTCTCTCTCTTATTTCTTCCCAATTTTCCCTCTGTTGCTCATCCGCGATTGTTAGCTGCTTCCTCATTATTCCCGGGCGCAAACTGTACCAGGGGACGGACTCGCCTCCCTCGCGACAGTGATTTACAGCGTGTCTTGGGTAAGTGGACGTTTCCTCGGCCATTCGAGGGGGCATAAATATACCGTGATAACGTAATATACCCGAATAGAATATAAAGTGACGTTGAAGCACCCTTCGCGCCCTCCTTGTTAATCCTGTCTCGGCCCGTGGACAAAGTATTCTCGATCGCGGGGACAGATAAGCGCATCGGTACCTTCGATTACTCCCGCCGGCTGGGAAACCACCGTTTCAAAGCTGTTTTCAAAGTGGACGTTGATAGACGTTCGTTCGTTCACCGACACACTCTCGCGGCTAGACCCAGACGCATCGAGTCTTCGATGAATTTCAACCGCGGTGTATTTCTCTCGGAGTGGAGGTTGCAGCTGTTCCTTCGTAAATTCGGGGATTTCATTTCGGAGTCAAACGAAATAGATACCAGTCGATTGGATTCGTCGAGAAGTTGCTTCATGGTGGAAATCTTGACCAGGGTTTGGAAACTCGAGCTGATAGTCGATTTCGATCCTTGGAACAGTCACGAAGACATTCTTACGAGGATTTTTCGGAATTTCTGTTGATAGCGGTTTCGATTGATAACGATATCCTTTAATACGTCCCTTTTAACATTTTTGTCGTAAGTGACTTCAATTTTTATTTTTGTTTAATTTATAGACACGTTTGAACGGATTGACTGTAAAATGAGCCCAAAGCCCAGCAAAAAAGGAACTCGTACATAGTTCAAATTATTGACAATAAAAATAAAAATATTATTAAATTATGAAAAAAAACTATTTAAATTTATATACCTAATTCTATAAACAAAAATTATCGAGGAAATAAATATTACTAAATAAATAAATGAATAGCAAAATTTTATAATCCATATAATTAAAAATATGTTTATTTTTGTTGAATTTAATCATATTTCGTTCTAAAATTATTTCATAATTAAATAATAAAAAATATATTCTTAAATATTATATTTGAACTTATTAAAATATAATAATATAATATTATAATATTATAATTATAATAATATAATATAATATTATATATTATAATAATATAATATTATAATATTATAATTATAATAATATAATATAATATTATATATTATAATAATATAATATTGTAATAATATAATATTATAATATTATAGTAATATAATTCTAAAAATTAATATTTTTATAATATTTCATTAATATTCAGACACATTCAACTAGAACGAGCCCGCATATGGTCAGATAAGTAGTCATGTAAGTCCGTATGTGGTCAGATATTAGCTAACAGAGTGAGCCGATACGTGGTCAGTCGTTTCTAAAAATACGAGTCTGCATGTAGTCAGACTTGTTGTAGTAGAATGAGTTCGTATATGGACAGACTGCTTCAAGTAGAATTGATGAATGTGATCAGGCATTTTCAAGTAGAATGACTCCACGCGTAGCCCGACTTTGCAAGTAGAACGAGTCTGTACATGGTCAACACTTTCAAGAAAAATGTACGTGGCCAGGCGTTTGCAAGTAGAACGAGTTCGTACATAGTCGGACATGCTTAACTAGAATCAATTTGTACGTGATGTCGATACGTTTTGTACGATACGGTGTCGCGACGTTGCTTTTACAGGTCGGTGATACTTTTTCGAAAAATACGGATCAGAACGATAACTGATATTTTAATGGACGAAGGAGACAAAAATGATTTTTGGCAACTTTCGACATTTCCAGAGGAATGGAACTCGCAGTTGTTGCAGCTGTTCAGCGCTCGCAAACATTCCTTTAAGCTTGCTATTTCCTGAAAATATGCCTGAAGGAGAAGTAACATTTAAACAATTATCTTCGGATCCGTTTCAAATTCTCCTTGACTGAACGAGGTTTGCCTCGCTGCACGAGACTGGCTAGAACAGACACGAAGGGAAAGTAGAAACATCCCACGTGGCATGGGAACGCGACGCCCCGTTTCGCATAGATTATGAATATAGGCGAGGCTCGCATTGACTGACACCAAGCCCCGCGCAATAGATTCCTTTCTCGTTCGATGCCCACGTCACGGTATCGCGATGCACCGTTCCTCTTCCTTCCTCCTTCCTTTTTCACGGCGAGATGAGCGAGTGGCGCACGCCTCACGGGTTGAAGTGCGCCCGGAATCACCGTCGTAAAAACTAGTCGTTCCCTTCAATGCGCATTTGTCAGCTGAAGATGCAGCCTGCATTGTCGACGTTCGCAACGCTCTATTGTTTGGGTATTCTTGTTTCCGGAATGAGGAGCTTCATGCACGCATACACGTGAAACGGCGAACATTTCATTTCTGACGGACGGTAATCTCGTATCAGGTGGAACGCACCCTCGCGAAACAACCTGGCTTCGAGAAACGAATTGCTCGTTATTCGACGTCGACTATTGGCGCGATTGATTCTGACACCGCTACGAACGTTCATTTCTGTTTTCAATTCGCCACCGTGGCGACATCGGTTGGACTATAATCGGTGGTTATAATCAGATTCAGTTCCGTAAGCGCTTCTCACAATCGGAGCGGTGTTTTATTTAGTAGCGCGTGGAAACTGCCGGCGTAAACCGGTGGCGGTTTCGAAACGAAACGCTTCTCTAATTGCTTGAAAATATTTACAGTGGGGTGGAAGCTCGCTTGGTTAACGCCGAGCTTCGGATAAACAAACTTATAATTGATCGACTCGCGTTGTCTTTGTCTATCGTCCAGATAAATAGGAGCGGGATGCGAAGAAAGCTTTATTATTAACTCCTCGGTTATCCCAACAGCTTTGTTTGGGTAAACCGAGATTCTACCGTGTCTCGTGATTCTACCACGAACATGACGCAAGTACAGGGCGGAAAGAAAAGCTTGCTCGTGGCTATTATACGTAGATAAATTCTACACCTTCGATTTGACGAAGGTACATTTTTCTTTCCTTTGCGCTGTATTAAAAATATATGTAAAAGAGACATCTCTACGCGTCCAGAATCATAAAGCCGCTGTTAGAACGCACGTATTCACTAAAACTGTTAACCTTGACATTCAAAGTCAAAATTTCTTTTCTTTTTTGCATTGTATTCTACTCATCACAAAGGTAAAATTTTTTCAAGGAAGCATTGGCCGCAGCCTAATAGTTTTCTTGAAAAATGGTAAAAAATTTTTTGATCATTTAATGTGTGCTCTAACAGCGACTTTATTGTTCTATATTTTGAATAATGTTGACGGTTAGTTTTAACATTTGATTATATAGACTCGCACTGATGCTGCAACTATGAAACTTAATACGAAAATTACGTGAAGGAGACATCTCCACGCGCCCAGAATCGTAAAGCCGCTGTTAGAACGCACGTGTTCACTAAAACTGTTAAACTTGACTGAAACCTTGACATTCAAAGTCATACATTTTTTTTCCTTTTTTTCATTGTATTCTACTCGTTACGAAGGTAAAACTTGTCCAAGGAACCTAATAGAATCTAATAATAATTCTTTTTGAAAAATGGTAAAACAGTTTCTCAATCATTTGACGCTGTGGACAAGCGGTAACAGCGACTTTATGATTCTGAACGCGTGCATTAGTTAATTTTCACCAACGTTTGATTGATCACAGTTGTAACATCATAATCAAATGACGAAACTAACTGTCGATATTATTCGAAGTATAAACATCACATAACATAGACATCCACACGTCCAGAATAATAAAGTCGCTGTTAGAACCCACACCTTCGCGGTGTTACATGATTGAGAAACATTTTCCCATTTTTCAAGAGATCTATTAGGCTGCGACTTATAGTTCCTTGAAATAAGTAGAATACAAAAAATTTTTTTTGACCTTGAAATTCTTACATGTATTAATGTATCTCCAGCGTCCGTACCTTTTATATGTATTTCCATCAAATCAAAGGTGTAGAATTCATCTGTGATACGGACAAAATTTTTTTTCCACCCTGTATAGTATCAGAACCGACAATAAGGATATTTCACGTTTAGTTTGATGGCTGATTGAAGAAATTCGCGAGGGTCGACTGAACAGTTTGACGAACTGTGGGGCGTGGTGACGTTATACAAGATATCCATAAAGTCTCTTTACAATTTCAAAAATTTATTGCAAAAGCAAGTGGAAAAACAGATGAGTGAAAATTGTTACAAAATGAGACGGATATATTTTTTTTCTGCCTCATTTAACACACCTTAAGTACCGTCTTGATGTGTTTCGTGCAACTAATAGTACCCATATAGAGGTGCATTAAATAAGGCGAAAGAAACGTAAATATACACGTCTTATTTTTTAATAATTTCCACTCATTTGTCTTTTCGTTTGCCTTTGTGATAAATTCTTGAAATTGTAAAGAGACTTTATGGACACCCTGTATATTTATACCTTTTAATACACCTCTATATGGATACCATTGGTAATGGTATGGGTACCATTAGTAGTGCCCATATAGAGATGTATTAAATGAGGCAAGAAAAAACTTAAATATATACGCATTATTTTGCAATAATTTCCACTCAACTGTCTTTTCGTTTGCCTTCGTGATAAATTCTTGAAATTGTAAAGAGACTTTATGGACACCCTGTATATTTATACCTTTTAATACACCTCTATATGGATACCATTAGTAATGGTATGGGTACCATTAGTAATGCCCATATAGAGGTGTATCAAATGAGGCAAAAAAAAAAAACATAAATATATACGTATCATTTTGCAATAATTTCCACTCATCTGTCTTTCCGTTTGCCTTCGTGATAAATTCTTGAAATTGTAAAGAGACTTTATGGACGCCCCGTATATCCGTGAAATAAACGCGAGAAAGCAGCAGCCGTCGGGAGCCTTTGAATTAAAAGGGACGACGAGCGGCGAGGTTCGCGAGCAATTATCCAAACCCTCTTTTCGCACGCGGACCAACTCGGCCCCGGTCGAGATCGGTCCACCGTGGGACGAACGTTTCGAGGTAAAGTCGCGCGAGAGAAGAAAGGGGGACACTTTCGCGGTGACAGAGGATTTCCATTTAGAGAGATTTCCGCGAAACGTTCTGGCGGCTGATATCAAACCTGTGGGCGAGGGCTCGCGCGCGAAATAACACGCTCGGCGAGCGTTTCTTTCCGAATCTAGAATCGCTGTTCTGACAGATTGCGCGAACCACGATGGCTACCCACCTGGCCTTTTGTGGCGTCTTTGGGAAAAAGATTTGCTCGCGCGCGTGGTCAATTTGAAAGGACGTCTGAGCGGAAGAAAGTAAGGGGGAAAGGATAGGAAAGGGGAGGAGTTTTTTATAAATCTAGCGGGTTATCTGGCCACGATTGATTCCCCGTGACTGGCGTGAATCGCGTTCAGCTACGAATCTGTACTCGTTGGTATCGAAATCGACAGGTATTCTTTTTGTTTCGTTCTGCTCGAAACTTGTATTATGCATACACTCTGGTATCAACTTGGCATATATAATATTAATATAATATAAATATTATTATTAATATTAATTAATAAATATTATAATTAATATTAATATAATAAATTGTAATAAATATTATAAATATGTATACGCATAATATAAATTTAATATATATTTATTTTGGTTAGTTATTAAAAATTTTGTAATTACACTTTGAATAGTTTTTTTTTAATTGTTTCTCACGGAACAGATATCGTTAGGATCCGCGCGATGAAACACGAAGTCGTTCTAGAATATTTAATTGAACGAATGAAATTTTATATTCGAAACGATATTCACTGAATGGTGTTCGGTGTCTGTGTTTTCTCTTGATATCGACAAACGACGATCAAATTATCTGCCACTGCGACAGAACGGTTTTTACACTCTTCGCGAGTTCTGTTCTCTTCTCAAAACGTTCATTTTCTTTTCAAGAGCGTTTTATTTCTGCCTGCTTATAATAGATTATGAAAATTTAATTGTATATGTTATAATATAATATATATTTATAATATATATGTTAATAATATAATATATATTTATAATATATATGTTAATAATATAATATATATTTATAATATATATGTTAATGTATTGTAATATATATTATAAATTATAATAATATATTCATAATATATTTAATATAAATTATAAATATATAATATATTATATAATATAAATATAATAAAAATTAATATTAATATAATATAAATATTATTATTAATATATTATATAATATAAATTTATTTATATAATATAAATTGTATAATATTTATTATATAATTATATAATATTTATTATAAATTATATAATATAAATTTATTATAATATATTATATAATATAAATATTATTATTAATATTAATTAATAAATATTATAATTAATATTAATATTATTATTAATATTAATATAATAAATTCTAATAAATATTATAAATATGTAACACATAATATAAATTTAATATATATTTATTTTGGTTAGTTATTACAAATTTCGTAATTACACAACAAAGTAAAACATCACTGAACATTTTTCTCGAAGGAAAGTTCCACGATCCGCGAACAGCTTCAAACAGAATTTTTCCCCGATCCTCGAGCAGCATATCTGGCAGAAGATCGCGTAATTTTTAGCGGGAATTTAATGGAAAGCAGACAAGAGACTTCACTTCAAAACTTGCCGAACTTTTTCGATCCGCCGCGAAGCTCGATGGGTCGATCCATCGCGACGAAAGGAGAAAGAAAAAAGAACAACCGGGATGTCGTTAATTCGCAGACGATGTATGCACGATACGGTAATGAAACAGGTTCGATCTATCCAGCGAGAGTCTTGGACGTCGTGAATCGATAAACGCGTAGGCGGCGTTCGTAAAAGCGGAGTTTGCCGCTTACGGAAATTGCAGCGTTGTCAGGACAGCGTGTCCCTCGAACCGGTTGAACGCGAGCCAGGGGTGAATTTCAAAGGGCGGTTCGAGTCCATTTATTATCCCCATTATCGTGCCGGTGAACTCTCTCTCTCTCTCTCTCTCTCTCTCTATTCCCCCGAGAGGGAGGGAGGAGGAGGAGGAGCGAGCCACGCGAACTATGGATAGATAGATCACGTTGGCCCTTTTCTCCCCGACAATGCTGCCATTCGTAGGCTTGTTTCGACGACGAAGTATAATCAACAGTGTCGATAGTGGGCACCGCGGGCCATGTTCGATCAAGTTTTGCCAGCCGACTCCTGGTACACTCCATCCTCCGATAGTCCGATGACACGAGGAGGCTTTCCCCGTATTTAATGCCCCCCCTCCCGGCCCCTTCGAACGATGGTAATTTGCTTCCATTCGCTAAAATTTACGGGACCGGGATTATATTAACCGCAATTAGCGGGCTTATTGTTCCTGCGACGTACAAAACGTAACGCCTGCGATACACAGGGTGAGTGGAAAGAAACGTTCGTAGCTTCTAGTAACGCGAGGATAAAGTTCTGAACGAAATTTAGTAGTTTCGGAGTTGCGATTCTTTGCATTTCAGTTGGAAATTCATTCGGAACACACTCGGTGGGGGAATTTTTGAAAGAGTAGGAACAAGGGTACAATTCGAAACATACTACGTCGCAATTCTTGCATTCGTTCTTCCGTTATGTTTCTCTACACATTGTACGTTTGTGTCTTTTTATGTCTTTAATTTGTTACCGCAACTTTTCATTTTAAGGGTTTATTGAAATAACTGTAAAATAATTTAAATAATACACGACTAACGCTGAAGCTACGTGAAACAATGTGAATAATAATGCACGAAATAACTATAAAATAATAACGTTTAAATAATATACGACTAATGGAAGATGTATTATACTATTGAATTAGAATTCACTTTTGTGAAATTTGCTGCAATTATTGCCAATTACGTACAATATTTACGTAAAATAATGGTACATGAAATAATTGTCAAAAATAAAATATGTTTGAATAATATATAATCAACGGAAGATATAATTTACGTTTGATCTAATATTTGTAATATTATATATTTATAATATTTAATATTATATATTTTATAATATTTAATAGTTGTAATATTACATATTTTATAATATTTAATATTTGCAATATTATATATTTTATAATTTTAATATTCGTAATATTATATTTTTTATAATATTTAATATTTGTATTATTATATATTTATATTTGTTTATTATATTTATAATATCTTAATATTATAATATTTTATAATATTTAATATTTGTAATATTAAATATTTATAACATTTCTAATATCTTAATATCATAATATTCTATAATACTTAATATTTGTATTATTATATATTTATATTTATTTGTTATATTTATAATATCTTATAATATTTTATAATATTTAATATTTGTAATATTGCTATTTTATAATATTTAATATTTATAATATTACATATTTTATAATATTTAATATTTGCAATATTATATATTTTATAATATTTAATATTTGTAATATTTATATTTGTTTGTTACATTTGTAATATCTTAATATTATAATGTTTTATAATATTTAATATTTGTAATATTATATATTTATATCTTAATATTATAATATTAATATGTCAATATTATAATATTTTATAACATTTGTTTGCAACTATTGCCAACAATATTATAATGTTTTATAACATTTGTTTGCAACTATTGCCAACAACATTTGCTGGTCGCCTTTCGTTCCAGCACACCGAAGTAAATTGAGCGCCTATAATCTCTACTACAGTAGCCTATAATAAGGTGTTAAGACTTTTCTGTTCACGTAATATTTCAAGCGAGTACTACTACCTATCCTACAAGTTACGAATCTTTTTGTCCATTCGCCCCAAGTACAAGTGTCCTTCGTCATCTACTTTCATTTTAACCCTTTGCCACGCCTTTAGTTTCTTCTTCTCACCACTAAATGAATCTCCACTAGTCGCGTGATTAGTCGCTCGTGATGATGATCGTGCTTTTTGCGCGAATGAACAACGCCTGATCGATTCGCCCCTATAAAATTCCCCCTACTATGGCCGGGTCCCGTTTTATTACTTCCAAGAGGACGGGCTTATGACTTTATGCGAAATCATAAATTGCACGGACAAAGCATCGCTTTTCCAGCGACGTCGGTGGAAGTATCGACGAGTCAACGTCCATTGTGTGTCTGAATAAATTCTGCCGAACGATGGAGCCGCTCGATACCCGTTGGATAAAAGTCTAGCTAGGTTTATTTGACAGTGAATTCGTTGATTCGTCCATTGTCGAGAAATGCGATTCGATAATGCCGACGCACTCTTCCACGACGATCTCTTTCTCTCGTGATCTTCGCTCGCGTTTCAGAAATGTGATTTTTTTGTTTCTCCAATCTTTTTGCGGACCGCTCGAAAATCGGATCGATGTAACGCTGCCCTACGAAAGATGTTGAACATGATTTATTATATACTCTGGTCGTTGAACGTGTAACGTATTCATCGTAGAGAATGAGAGAAGGTTTTTTTTCTGTCGAGAGACAATGCACCATCGCGCTGAAAAAGTAAGTTGGCACTTACTTGGTAAGTTTAGCTAAAAACAAAATATAGCTTGCCCGAAAAATACTACAAAAGTAGCGGATATTTCTCTCGTAACGGGGAATAATTTGTCCAGTGAAAATCGCAATTCGTATTTCCTTCGTTAAACCGCAAACTCCAATAAATTCTTTCTTCGGCCGGAAGCATAAACATTTCTTATTCAATTCGATTCGTTGGCTTAACACTGTCTCGCAGCAGGCGCGTCCCAAAGTGAATTACCGTTAACATTTCCCTATCGATCCCTGTCGGCTGCGATAAATCCACCTTTTTCCCAATCGTCCGCGCAGACGGAAGGATGCATCCCGAAACGAACGGACTGGGGGATAAAATATCCGGGCGAGTTTCTGTCTCATTACCGTTAAGAGGGGGCACGAGTGGCGACACGTTCGCGGAGGCCATCGATTCGGAGGAAATCGAACGAGATAAAGGGCCGCGATTGACCCGATAGCGTCGAAACGAGAGTTTTCGGTGCGGCAGTTCGATGAAAATTATCGGCGGATGGGTTAAATTAATAATTTTCCCCAGTCGAGAGCAGCAAACGTTCCGACAGTACGGACTGTATTCAGTTTACAGCTGCTCCTCGTCGCGCTTTTACGAGCGTGCGCGCTTGCAACTTGCATATCGCATCTTTACAACTTTCTTTCGTTCATTCGATCGCAAACGAAAAGCGATCGTGTCACGGTTTTGCGTGAAATCTCGCTGAAAAATTAACGAATCTCTCCCCCGCCAATGGGGAAACAGGTTGCAATGTTACGTAGAATCAGAGGTGGCTAACTGGCGGCTTTCGCTCCCACCAGTCGCTAGCACCGCTGCATCGTTCTCCCCACTCCTCGCCGTGCACGAGACACACTCTGGTGGAGGGGGTAGCGCCAACGATCAGGAAAGTAGAGGCAAGGGAACGGCCAGTTTGTCACCTCTGTTCTGAAGGATCTAACGACTTGCAAACGAGACCTGTTGTTATCGTGAAATATCCTTCTTCGCCACAATTTCTCCATAAAAATCGATCTTTTGCGCCGAGAACTTTCGAGTTTCACCGTAAGAAAAAAATCGACTCCTAAACATCCATTACAAATCTCAGAAGTAACGAGCCGTTTTGCTAGCTGGATGAGAGACGACTGACTGGCAAATTAGTAAGGATGATACAGACAGTGTCGTAGATACGAGAAGATCCGCCAGAAAATTCGAAAGTTGAAGTCTGAAGCACAGGTGGCTAACTGGCGGCCCCCCACTTTCTTGAATGCTAGCGCTACCCCCACCACTGCGTCGTTCTCCCCACTCCTCGCCGTGCATGAGCCCCACTCTGGTGGAGGGGGTAGCGCTAACGATCAGGAAAGTAGGGGCAAGGACCGCCAGTTAGCCACCTCATGGACTAGACTACGATTCAGAGCGCACGAATGTTCGATATACTTGCGTTAACAATTCTCAGCCCCTCGTTTCCGCCTTGGTTCAATTATTCATGCAACTTTGAGCGGAACGAGTGTGAATATTACAAGGGATGTGTCACATATTTCGTATGATAATACGTTACAGGAAAAGCAGCTGGTATATCAGCTTTTTCATTAGGTTGATGGAACCCCGTTTGCATTCGCAAATTCGAGGCTACGTTAACGTTTCGATATTTTACGCGTGCGATAATGTCTATCCGAATTTGTTGTTTTCTCACTACTCGTCGTTACTGTCTCCCCCTCCCTCTGCACGGTTAATCTCACGGGTTTTGCCACGCGCGTTCGTTGCCAGTGTTTTTTTTTTATTTTCAACCGAAACGTGGCGCCGGAATTTATCCGGCAGTAAAGCGACTCTAGGCGAATATCTAGCTCGACAGTAAGTGTTATGAGAGGCCCGTGATGCATGCGTGCGTCAGCCGTATCCAACGCGAAACAATAAATCGCGCAATTTAATCATGGCACGAAGGAATTCCGATTACGCGGCTTCGTTACTTTGCCAGCGAAAAGACACGGCGAGGGAGATGATACTTCGTATCTCATCTGTTTCTTGTTCGTCTGTTTATTGCTACTCGGTCGTGCAAATTTGCCGTGGAAGCTGGAAGGTCCGGCAGAAAGCGATTCTTCGAGCAAAGAAACCTTCGTTGAAATTACTGATTTACGGTATTTGAGTATGTTATTTGAAGATCCTCGGTCATACACGATAGAGTAAGGTCAGAAGCAAGAGCGAGAAGAATCACGGCTACTTCTCGTTTCGATGTCCATCTCGGTTCTTCCGCTTCCCCTTCCGTTCGTCTCGATTAAAGCGGAAGAACGATCGCTTCCTTTATTGACTCGATAAATGTCGCGACAAACGAACGTTTGCTTATGAGAATTGACGACCCGGTGTGCCGAGTGTTTATCGTCGAGGAGAGAACGATTGTAGACATTTTCCAAAAGAATACGGAAAGAAAGTCGATGACTGTCACAGATGAATTCCGTACCACTTTGTCATTTGCCTCGATCACGTGGATCGGAGAAAATTGGGTTTTGTTGACTCGCCGAGGGTCAGCCCTAGCAACGTTTGTTGTTTCATTGCGTTGGTAACAATCGATCGTTGATTAGTTGGTACGAACGATGAGTGAGTGATAGTCGGCAATAGTGAAACAAGTGAAGGCTGGCAACGGTAAGAAAAAGAGGAAGATTGAGAGTGAGCGTGATGTACAAGCGATTCTCAGAAAGTAAAACCATAGACAATTCAACCATTGATATTTTCTGAAAGATAATATTTAATATTATATATTTATATTTGTTTGTTATATTTATGTCTTAACATTATAATATTTGTAATATTATATATTTATAACATTTATAATATCTTAATATTTAATATTTGTAATATTATATATTTAATATTATATATTTATATTTGTTTGTTATATTTATAATATCTTAATATTATAATATTTTATAATATTTAATATTTGCAATATTATATATTTCATAATATTTAATATTTATAATATTATATATTTTATAATATTTAATATTTGTAATATTACATATTTTATAATGTTTAATATTTGCAATATTATATATTTTATAATATTTAATATTTGTAATATTTTTATAACATTTATAATATCTTAATATTATAATATTTTATAATATTTAATAGTTGCAACATTATATATTTTATAATATTTAATATTTGCAATATTATATATTTTATAATATTTAATATTTGCAACATTATATATTTTATATTTAATATTTATAATGTTATATATTTTATAATATTTAATATTTGTAATATTACATATTTTATAATATTTAATATTTGCAACATTATATATTTTATAATATTTAATATTTGTAATATTATTTATTTATATTTGTTTGTCATATTTATAATATCTTAATATTATAATATTTTATAATATTAAATATTTATACACATTTATAACATGTTAACATTTAATCTATGCATAGATAGTTATATTTACTCTGATTAAAAGTATAATATCAAACTTTCATTCTGCACCACGTGCGAATCCAACCTCCAGCACATTGGACTGGTACCTGACTCTAGGATCGAGTCGCCCGATGATTATAATTTATTGAGAAATGATCAAGCTCGCAGATCGAACGCAACTCGAGCCTGAGACATATACACACACTCTTGTTGCAAAGTTTCCGTAAGCAGCGAGGTCCGTTTTGTCCGACGTAATCGCCGGACCTGCGACCCACAACTTTTCTCATAAACCATCACCGGATGGTGAACAGCGACCGCCTTAGCGGCTAGTTGAGAAGGTATTGAAAAGGCGAGTCAAGTCCATCCAGTGGTACGTGCGTGGATCCAGGTTGGCGGTGACCGGGACTCCGGCGTTGCGCCGCGTAGTTTTCCCCCGTTGCGCGTCGTTGCCATTGTTCTTCGTCTTCGTCTCTTTTCCTTGGCTCGTTCCCTCGATTCACTCTTCTTTCTCGTTTCTCCAAGGTTTTCTCTTTGTCCAGCAAGATCTCTCTCCTCCCCCGCTGTATACACGGCGGCAGAATTTATTCCCCCTGTAAAATGGCTGGCCGCGAACATCGACCTGGCGCGCGGCAGTACTACCGCGTGCAATTATGTAAAAACTATGCTAATAGAAATTGCATAGAAAAATCCATTTATGGCGCGAGGCGGCTAGGCTCTGCTCGTAAGGGGATCGGAGGGACGATACCCCCGGTACTCGACGAAAGGGGTATTTCGGTGTAATGAAAAAAACTGGCGAAATTATGCAAATGCGATAATGTATGCAAAACGGTCTGAAACGCCGGTGGTGAAACTTGGCTTGGGAATCGATACCCGCCCGACTTTCGCGGCTTTTGTTTCTTCTCGCCATTGGCTGCTGTTTTTTTTTTTTTTCCACCCCTCTCGTTTCAACGACGTTCTTTTCGCGATACGCTGTCAATTTATTTGTCCAGCTTACGCAGCTTCGTTCGTTTCTACTCTCTCTCGCGATCGAAGCACATCTGAACAACGTGGAACAGGAATTCGCAAAAGAAAAATAAAAGTTCTTTGACTCGTTATTAGTTATATTAATAATTGTTCGTTTCCACGGATCATCTGCCGTAGTGCAAACAAAATTTGAAAGTAACTTGCTTGGCAGGGAAATCAACGGACTGAGAGAGTGGGGCGAGGAGTGGGGAGATCAATGCAGTGGAGGGGGTAGCGCTAGCGATGAGGAGAGTGGGGGTAAGGCTCCGCGAGCCGCCAGTTAGCCACCTCTGCTTCAGAGCAGTTGGAGAGTCTTTTCGATTTTTTCAAGAGAATTGTTAACCTGCAACTTGTAGTTCCTTGGAAAAATTTTATCTCTGTAATGGTTAAAATACAATGCAGAAGAAAATCTTCGACCTTCAAGTTTAAAAATTTCAGAAATTCAAAAACTCTAGAAATTTAAGGTTAATCTCCATCAAATCGAAGAATGTTTCGGGATTTCTACGGGCGAAATTAAATTCACTCATGTATATTTTCAAAGATGTATTGACATATTAATATTATAATATTAAGATATTATAAATATAACAAACAAATATATATATATATAATGTTACAAATATTAAATGTTATTAAATGTTATAAAATATATAATATTAAAAATATTATAAAATATATAATATTCCAAATATTAAATATTATAAAATATATAATATTGCAAATATTAAATATTATAAAATATTACAATATTAAATATTATAAAATATTATAATATTAAAATTTTATAAATATATAATATTACAAATATTAAATATTATAAAATATTACAATATTAAATATTATAAAATATTACAATATTAAATATTATAAAATATTATAATATTAAGATATTATAAATATATAATATTACAAATATAAAAAACAAATATTGGATCAAACGTAAGTGAATTCTAATTCAACAATTACATCTTCCGTTGATCATATATTATTCAAACATATTTTATTTTTGACAATTATTTCATATTGCTATATCACTATTATCGTACATTATTTTAATGAGTTTGGTCAGCTCTCTCAAACAGTTTCGCGAACAAACTGTCCGAAACGAATCGCTCGGTTTTTCATGAAACGCGGACTTTCAGCCGTCGGCAGTAAATTAGTAGAAAATATGTTTCAGCTTCGTCTAACGGTGTTCGAAAGTTCGGCTTTGAGAGTGTAATTGCTCCTAATCCTCCTTCCATTGCGTCGTTAACGTGCCTGTTCCCGGTACAAGAGGGGACGCAACCGCCTTGTATCCGCCGCCAGACAGAACTTGGATAACGACGCTCAGTTTCCTGTAGCTTTCAGGAAACGCCTCGTCAAATGCATCGGTTTCGAAGAATCGGGTCGTGCTCGAACTCAAGAGATTCAACGTTTCGGGGGATAAGTTCAAGTTTTCACAGAGCGTTAGAACCTGTCTTAGTGGCTTGCTTCGACGAGAATCGTTGGCCGATCGAGCGAGAAACTCGTATTCCTTGGAAAGAACTTGGACAGCTTTGGACGTCAATTAACACCAAAAACTTGGCTCGTTTCCTTTCTCAACGAAATTGGAATATCGTCTCGTATTTGTTGCGATCGTGATCATGCGACGTTTCCCCTGTCGTTTCCCGCGAGCCTTAGCTCGAAATTATCGGCAAAGGGCCATTGAAGTGCGACGTTAATTCGACGTAATTCCGCGGGCTGGTTACGGTCCAACTAATCTCCAACGAACGAAGCTTATCGCTCGTTGGAGCGCGACCCTTAACGCGAGATGACCCTCGCGTCAATTTCTTTCGAAAGCGAAATAAAACGAAAACGGCGTTCGAGAGAGGAATCCGGTGATTTCACATGATTACGTCCAGCTTGTGCTCACTCGAGTTGCTTAATTAACCCTCCGTGTCCTTCGCGAACGTCAAGAGGACGAGGAGAGTTGGAGGATCGCATGCCCGAATTGTCTTGGCAATTCTACGAGACCGCGTGTCTTTTATGACTCTGGATTTCGAACTACTCTGTCTATTATTGCGCTGAGTTCCTGTCTATAAAAAAACGTCTTAATTACTTAACGCCGTGACGCATCTGGTGATTACTGACCAATTGATATGCGCAGTTTACATTTAAATGGAAGCGTTTTACGAGGAAAAATATCTATGTTATACTATAATTATTAATTATATAATTTGTTTCTATTTTCATTATTCTGAAGCCGCATCAACCGCTCGTATGTGTTATTAACGACTTGGAACGAAATCTTACAATTTATTATAAAGGTTAGACTGTTTTAATTAGGTTAGGTTTGTTAGTTTTAGGGTTTTTTTTTTTATTTTCATTATTTGTAGTAGTATCAACCGCTTGTGTGAGTTATCAGCGACTTGAAACTTGAAATCTTGCGATTTGTTATATATAATGTCTTAGGTTAGGTTTTACAATTTATATTATATAGGTTACAACGTCTCAGTTAGGTTAGATTTTACAATTTTTATACAAGTTACAAAATATTATTATACAAGTTACAATGTATTAATATTAAATATTATATTATTAAATATTATTATACAAGTTACAATGTCTCAGTTAAGTTAGGTTTTACAATTTATATTTTATAGGTTACAATGTCTTAGTTAAGTTAGGTTTTACAATTTATATTATATAGATTACACTGTCTTAGTTAGGTTATGTTTCACAATTTATATTATATAGATTACACTGTCTTAGTTAGGTTAGATTTTACAATTTTTATACAAGTTACAAAATATTATTATATAAGTTACAATGTATTAATATTAAATATTATATTATATAATATTAATATTTAATATATTATATTATAATGTATTAAATATTATTATACAAGTTACAATGTCTTAGTTAGGTTAGGTTTTACAATTTATATTATATAGGTTACAATGTCTCAGTTAAGTTAGGTTTTACAATTTATATTTTATAGGTTACAATGTCTTAGTTAGGTTATGTTTCACAATTTATATTATATAGATTACACTGTCTTAGTTAGGTTAGGTTTTACAATTTATATTTTACAGGTTACACTATCTTAATTAGGTTATGTTTCACAATTTATATTATATAGATTACACTGTCTTAGTTAGGTTAAGTTTTACAATTTATATTTCATAGGTTACAATGTCTTAGTTAAGTTAGGTTTCGCAATTTATATTATATAGATTACACTGTCTCAGTTAGGTTGGGTTTTACAATTTATATTCTACAAGTTACAATGTTTTAGTTAGGTTATGTTTCACAATTTATATTATATAGACCACACTGTATTATTAGTTTCAAGATTTTTCTTTTCTACTTTCATTATTTATAATCGCACCAATCACTTGTACGAATTATCAGCGACTTGAAACTAAATTCTGGGTACTGGGTTGATTATTGAATACTATCAATTGAACTTTGCACAAATCACAAACTGGGGAATCTTGTTTCTCAAGAAGATACTGATGAGCTTTGTATTTTTATAGTCTGTTACGATCCTTGAGATAACTTGGTTGTATCTTGACAGAGAATGAGCAATTATTTTTTTTTAGAAAATCATGTTCGATTGTTGCTAGCTATATTTACACGAGGATTTTCATTCATTCATTTTTTTTTGTTTTGTTTCAGATTCCTTTGGTTTTCTTTGGCCTTAACCCGAGAAGCATAGATTCCAGAAGCAAGCTGCTGGCGTAATGGGCGACCGTCGGTGAGTTAGTTGCATCTTTAGCCGCTTTATCGGCTTTTTCATTTCCGATTATGCTAGCGTGGCAGAAGATCCAGGCTACCGTGATCGTATTATTCCCTTCGATTGATTTGCTCTGGAGTACAATTGGCAATTTCGAATAACGAGGTCGTGTGTCCATTATATAACACACAATAATTATATTATATCAACTATATCACATGCAATACAACATCAAATATATATAATTATATTACAACATACTATTAATAATTATCATGTACTGGTGCGATGCAAAATCGCGTTAAACAGCGGACGCGCGAAAGGCTACGTAGAATACGCCATTATTATTGATTCGTACTACTGATTCGTACATCGTGCTGCATTAAGTGATCAAACAGATCTAACGGGTGTTGCCAATGTATTTAACTACCAAGGTAGTCAAAATGACCAATCGATAACTCTCTATGAAAGTTTTATATTATACTTATGACGGTGTATTATACTTATGTGTGTTTCCGAAAACGCATTTAACTACCAAGGTGGTCAAAATGACCAATCGATAGCTCTCTATGGAAGTTTTATATTATACTTATGTGCGTTTTCGAAAACGTATTTAACTACCAAGGTGGTCAAAATGACCAATCGATAGCTCTCTATGGAAGTTTTATATTATACTTATGTGCGTTTTTGAAAACGTATTTAACTACCAAGGTGGTCAAAATGACCAATCGATAACTCTCTATGGAGGTTTTATATTATACTTATGACGGTGTATCATACTTACGTGTGTTTTTAGATGCTCGAGTGATTTTTAACAAAATACATTAACAGAAGCTTTCTTTGTTCTTCGTTGCATTATTAACATTCTTCTGCACGTTGCACTTGCAATATTACACTTCAGTCGGTAGTTCCAGCGTGAAAGAAAATTTCTCGTTACACGCCTTTTCCTCACGCCTGCAATAGTCCACTGTTAGAGCATGTCGATTCGAAAATAAACGGAGAATTTATAATTAATACAAAAAATCCTGGCCGAGGATGTAACTATCTGCGGTGGGGATCCCGGGCAACGAGCCGCCGCCGGGTTGAAAAGGCAGTTTGTGAAAGGATTTCGACGGCGTAAAAAGTAACGAGGGTGACATTCGCCGCAAAGGGTCAAAGAATCACGGGGGCCATTGCCGGAGGATGGAATAAGACGGTGTCTGTCTGCGCGACAACGAATACCATTCGCGGGTAAGGATATTCGAATGTCAGATCTCGTCTAGACGAAGCCTCATTCGCCTAGGCAGGATGTACGACGCTCGTTTCATTCATTTGGAAAATGTCTCGCTCCTTTATTCATGGGGCATTTCACTGAAAATTTCCCGGCGAATACTTTGTCTCGCTTCCCTTCAAATTTACAATAAAATTTGCGTCGGCGGCGAGATACCTTTGGTATCAGACCAGCGAAAATCCGCGAAGGGAATTCAGACGTTTGAATTACGAACGTGATTCGCCGTGGAGTTGGTGTGCGCGTGTTAACACGTTCGTGTGTGTCAAATTTGGCACATGACGGCGAAGGTCACTGTTTACGCATATTATCGAATATACAGGGTGGTCCATTGAGGCGACAGGATAGTTTGACGGGCCTAAAAATTACGAATACTTTGGGGGGGGGGGGGTGCTAGTAAAAGGAAAAAAGAAACATATTTGATTGACACGAGCTATCGTGGTTTATTTTAACACATCGTGACCTATAGAAAGCAACATTAAAAGAGAAAAATAGAGGGCTCTCGTTTAACTTTTTTTTCACATTGCCTATCGGTGTGCATGATTGCAAGAAAAAGTTCGAAGCGATTGACAATCCAACATTTTCATTTTTGTGAAACTTATGAAAAGCAGCAGCTATTTGTTTTTAATGTATCGAATTTATGCCAAAAGTTTCTACGTTTTTTGTTTAGATTTTCCGAAGTTGTTAAAAATTAAAAAATGTTCGATCGTCAATCTCTAGTAAATGTTACACTAAAGACACGCACCAAGTTTCATAGTAAAAACCTAGTATCATACTAGAAACCTAGTATCATACTAAAAACCTAGTTTCGAGAAAAATCCGTCATTTCCTTTGCTTACTTTTTTTACTTACATATATATCGCGGCTCACTGTTCTTACAATTCACAACTAAATTAAATCCAAGTCCAGTAATCGCACGATTTACACTTTATACTGCTTAAAGTAGTAAACAGTGATTAAAATTCAATTATTCTGTATCCGCGGATTTATTATTACACCCGAAAATAAGTCGTTTTAAAGGCTAGGACGTAGAAAATGAACTTCTAATTCTAATTCTAATTTTCTTTTTTTTCTTTCTTTCTTTCTTTTTTTTTTTTTTTTTTGTTCATTTCTTTGTCCGCGACAGCGCACACACGTACGTAGACATAGACGTATGCACGCGCGAAACAGGATGTATACTTAATTTCCTGCGAGGACGCGCGCGCGTCCCGATGTATTCCAGGAATTTACATGAATCAACGCGAGCGAGAAATAATCGCGCTTCGTGTAACTTTGTTTTACGCCCGAAGTCGTCTTTATTTCCCTTCCTCCCTTTCTTCTTTCTTCCCTTTTTCTCAGCATTTGCATTTGAAACAGCGCGCAGCAGTCGCGTCCAGCTTCCTGTTCTGCGATTGATTTGCAAAGTTTGACGGATGCGTTGCTAGATTTCCGTTCGATCGTCCGACGATCGCGGGCTGCATCGAACGTTCACTTAATAAAGCACTGTCGCGGTTTGCCGCGGAATTATCTCGCTGGTAACTGGACGCGGGATATATCGAAGGTTGCCAATTGTGCCGGTTGTGTCGTTAATCGAGGAACTCGTCGTTGAATGACACGTGGCTATCACGACGGTGAAGCCTGATCGATACAAAGCGTGTCGCGCGAGCGAGCAATTTTTGGCCAAGTGATCATCTAGAAAGAAGAACTCTTCCGTTGAGATCGAATTTTATTTTCGACGTTCAAGTCCGTAAAGTTAGGCCCGTGTGCAATTTGAAATTGTTGTAACTTTGTGTAAGTATTATATACAAAGTGATATGGAAAGAATCTGTGAAAAGAAAGAAGACGAACATTTACATTTTTCGTTACATATTCAACATGTCCATTATTATTACCGATAAAATTAGAAAGAAGGAACATTTATGTTGTTCTCTTGTGTCCGCCGTCGTTATTGGTAATTTGGCATTAGGTTTTATTTTGTAAAACAAAGATATTCGCCTTTTTAAGGAGTTCTATAGCTTACAATCAATTTCCTTTTAGACCTATACAGGAAAGAACAGTCACAAGTTACAACTTTCTACTGTTTCCCTGCGTTTTTCTTCATTTTCACCATGCGGTTTATGTACGTATGCATACATACATACATACGAGGCAAGTAGTTTAATATTAGGACAATAGATGTCACGCATCTTTTGTAGCGACCTCTACTTCGAAGAATTTAGATCAACGACATTTATGTTCGTTAAATCGTTCCGTCGAGATGTGTATTTAATATAAACAGTAGAATATTTAAAAATTGTCAGTAACTTTATCATCACCATGGAAATATTTACAGAAACTTATATATACTTCGTTATCATCACGTTAATTATTCAACTTTCATTATTTAATCCTCGTTATTTGATGTTTATCATTAGTAATTATATATTTTGTTACATCGATAATATTTTTATACAAACTACTAAAATCAATTACGGCGTTATTATTTATTTGTAGTATAGTGATATTAATTTATTTGTCATCACAATCGCTACACTTACGTAGCGATTATGATGACAATTTAATTTATGTCGCAATACTACGAATATAAACTATAATTTTCTAGTGACTATGATGATAATTATTCTCAACCATAGTATTATACACATTTCGCACATATTATACATAGATCGCATGCCACCTTACCGACATTACATGTCATACACGATTTACAGTTATCCCCAATACACGGA
>NW_025110111.1:30891-34020 GCF_011392965.1 Frieseomelitta varia | reverse complement strand
ACATAGATCGCATGCCACCTTACCGACATTACATGTCATACACGATTTACAGTTATCCCCAATACACGGACTTTACAGACATCCAGTATAAAGAATGCTGCTCTCTTCGTATCCACCCCGATGTCGGCAATTGCCAGAAATACGCGTTGCCAGAAATCGTTGCTTCGGTTGTCCAGCACGGCGGCTTTAACGAATTAACACGACTCTGTGCACGCACTGACCAAACCGGCCGCGCCAGCCTTCCTTCCTTCCTATCGGGCTATCGATTCACGAAACAGCGTGGTGCAACGTCCCTGTCTGTTCTCCAGGGAATTCGACAAGCCTTCTCTCGGGGAAGACATATCGGGGCGATTTGCCAGGCGCCAGAAGTTCGAGTTCCTCTTTAACTGGTAGACCTAGGTAGGCCTAGGTAGAGGAAAGAGCGGCGAGACTCGTCGGAGTCGTCGGCGACAATGGACAATTCTCGTCGTAGAGAGTAGAGAAGTTTCGTGGCGGGCCTCGGCGGCCCGACGATTAGATAGGCGCCAGCGTAATGGCGGCAGGTCCAATCTGCATTCGTAATGACGAACGTGGAAGGTGACACAGTGTCTGACCTCGGTGCAGGGACATCGGCCATCTATTAACCCTCAGGGCCACACGGAGAACCCACTCTGAGAGTCGTCTGCTTCTCTGTCACCGGGGAACCACCCCCGGGCAACCCTCTGCGCGCGTGTGTGTGTGTGTGTGCGTGGGAATGTGCGTGTGTGTGCAATTCCGTGCGCTACCGCACGGCCCCTTAACGACCACCTCCCCCAACTATCGCCATCGTTCACCGTTCTCCGACTGCGTGATCCTCTCTTGCCAACGCTCCACTGTTCCGTGTGCATTTGTTGCCGAAATACCTTGTGCCTCTCTCTCTCTCTCTCTCTCTGTATGTGTGTGTGTGTGTGTTTCGAACGCTTTTCATCGAACACGTTGATCCTTCTCTTATCGTTGTCGCCTACGCGTTTAGCATCGTTCTCGGAAAACGGAAGCTGAAAGCTGTCAAAAGTTGAACTTGAGAAATATAAGTGTGAAACAGGTGTCCGTGTACGTGAATTATTGGTCAAATGGTAAATAATTTGTCAAGTTTGTTCATCAATGAAATAAACAATTGTATTCTAATTCTTTGGTATGGTCGACGTTAATTGCTATTGTTTGTTGCTCTTTGGCGTGGAGTTCACCTGGTTTTGATGGGAACAAGTTTTTGATAAACTGTCGAGTTTGATTGTCGTTGGGGAATTTTTTTCCTGAAAGTGTGTTGCAGGGATCGAAGTAAATAATACAGTAGTCCCAAGTTGAATGTCTGAATGCATTTTTCTTAAGTAGATAATATAGTAGTCCCAAGTTGAATGTCTGAATGCACTATTCTCTATTAATCGTCCGTTGCTGTCCCCACCAATGCTTGCAATTGGGACTATACCCACTTTTATGCTACCTTACTGTTCGTGACACTTGCACAGACGAAACGACAAAAATTTAGAAATTTTAGAATAACAAAACAAAATTTTAAAATTTAGGAATTTTAAAATAACACAGAAAAATTTTAAAATAGCAAAGCGAAAGTTTAAAATAATAAAACAAATTTTAAAATAGCAAAGCGAAAGTTTAAAATAACGAAATAAATTTTAAAATAACCGAACAAAATTTTAAAATAACAAAAATTTTAAAATATCAGAACAAAATTTAAAAATTTAGAAATTTCAAAATAACAAAACAAATTTTTAAATAACAAAACAAAATTTTAAAATTTAGAAATTTCAAAATAACAAAACAAATTTTAAAATAACAGAACAAAATTTTAAAATTTAGAAATTTCGAAATAACGAAACAAAATTTTAAAATTTAGAAATTTTAAAATAATGAAACAAAATTTTAAAATTTAAGAGTTTTAAAATAACGAAACAAAATTTTAAAATAACAAAAATTTAAAGTAACTTTTAAATTATGCGTCTAATGAACAATTATTTGATACAAAAGTTGCGTGGTTTTAAGGAAGGAAAAATATGGGTTTTAAGCAATATATTAAAAAGTATATATTGAGAAATATAAAAATAGAATTATAAAATAAAGAAATATATAATAAAACAAGTGTTTCTTTTACAAGTTTTTCAAAAGCAAATGTTAATAAATTTTCTTGAACGTCTGTTTATGAAAACTGTATGCTCAAACGCAAATTACAGATAAAATAGAATCTCGATTTTTGCATCATAAAAGAAATTCATTTTATTTTTAAATATCTCTCTCTAAACGTGTATAGCAGAGTGTATACCAGAATTGTTCTCTGTTTGTAAAATAAACGTGTTTGTAAAATAAATTTTATTTGTAAGAAAAGCTGATTCTATTGTTTAGATACTTGCTGCTTCTTTTTTATAATGAACACGATCAATCACTCATTGTCACTGTAATCTTCACATGCATGAATGTTTTCGTTCGTCAAAGTTTCATCTGTTTATTTCGACTTCTCTCTTTCTCTGCATGTGTGTTAATTATGTAACCAACCATACATACTATTAACAATTATGTAACATTGAATTAAATTGCAAACTACGATCGATCCAAAAAAGTCCACCCGCCCGTTTTCTGCCCGTTTACGTCTTGCGTTAATAATTTGCCCAGTCAAAGTTTCGTCTGCGTTTCTATTTTCACTTCTCCCTTTGTATTACGCGTGTTAATTGCGCGACCAGCCGTATTGTAGATATTATTAAGAATTACGTAACGTCGAACGAAACTGCGGGACGAGGAGTTCGCGTTCCAAATATATAGTATAGTATAGTATAATATAGTACAATATATAGTATAATATGAATTAATATAAATTATTTATACACGCGAGTTCAGAACGTGAGTACAATATATAGTATAATATAGTACAATATATAGTATAGTATAGTATAATATAGTATAGTATAGTATAGTATAATTTAGTATAGTATAGTATAGTATAATATAGTATAATATATAGTAACGAAATATATATAACCTATAATATATAGAACGAAAATATATATAACCTAAACCTAACTATAGTATACTATACTGTACTATACTGTACTATACTGTACTATACTGTACTATACTGTACTATACTGTACTATACTGTACTATACT
>NW_025110111.1:19601-29465 GCF_011392965.1 Frieseomelitta varia | reverse complement strand
TATACTGTACTATACTGTACTATACTGTACTATACTGTACTATACTGTACTATACTGTACTATACTGTACTATACTGTACTATATATTATACTATATTATACTATACTATACTATACTACATTATACCATACTATACTATACTGTACTATATTATACTATACTATACTACATTATACCATACTATACTATACTGTACTATACTATACTATACTCTACTACATTATACCATATTATACTATACTGTACTATATTATACTATACTATACTGTACTATATTATACTATACTATACTCTACTACATTATACCATATTATACTATACTGTACTATATTATACTATACTATACTATACTACATTATACCATACTATACTATACTGTACTATATTATACTATACTACAGTATACCATACTATACTATACTGTACTATATTATACTATACTATACTATATATTGTACTATATTATACTATATATTGAACTCACGTTCTGAACTCGCGTGTATAAATAATTTAATTTCTCGGGCAGAAAATTAATCGCGCGACTCCGTCGGCACGGCGGCGTTCGGTGTATTCACCGGGAACAGAGTATCTCGTGCTCGTAGATAATCGATGGAAATGTCGAACGAACGTTCGAGTTCCGCGGCAGAGCGCGATCGTTAAGGTTGATCGTTTGGCTCTGCGCCGCGCTGTGTCATTTGCGTTTCGTTAAAGGACCAGCGGAAAGGTCTGGTGTCCTTTAATGCATTAGAAAGTATAATGCTTATGTTTTATAGATAACCGCGACTCGCATAGCCAATACACGTACGTACGTGCATAAGTCAGTTTCGCGGTATACGATTTTTCCTTCTCGGTGCACGTACGTATTTTTGTCCCTTTTGAATTTTTTGGTTAACAGTTGGACACTCGTAATACTCGAACAACCTGGAATCTCGATACACGCGTGTATTTCCCTTGGTAGTTTTATAACAGTAGTTGGGCTACTCTTTTCTTTTTTTTTTTTTTTTTTTTTTTTTTTTTTTTTTGGCAATTTAAAAATATCGAGTGTAATTGAACAAAAAAAGGATTAATCACTGTACGAAGCTTTGCTAGTCAATTTTCCAAGCGCGGTGAAATCGAACAGCGTCTCGGTAAAAATAATACCAAAAGATTCAATACACGTGGTTCAAAGTAAATATAAATAATTTGTTAATTTAAAAATTAACAGACACTGAAAAAATTACAATATGGATTTTCTCGCTACTCGCTGTAATACTCTTTAGATCTGTATGAAAAGTAACATACATATATTATACAATTTGACTGCGACACAAGAAAATGTTCCGAGCAATTTCCCACATTTTCGAATTTTTCGCGCTCGAAAGAGTCTCCTCGCGTGATTCGTCGACGAAAAATTTACCATACGGGATATAATCCAGGTTGAAATCACCTCTGATCATCGCAAGAACCAGTCGCCCTTGCTTCGAGTGGCGAGCGTCGCGCAAAGAACTTTGATTTCGCAAAGTGACGCGGCAACGTTTCGGGAAATGTCGACGTTAAGACGAAACACGATAGGCGGAGCCCTCATCAGTATCGCGAACAGCAGAATTGCACCTCAAATATTTACCGTGAGCGATGCTGGCGAGGCAAGGACCTTCCTCTCGATACATCAGAACAGAGAAACATATGCAGTGTCCGTAAAGTCTCTTTACAATTTCAAAAATTTATTACACAGTTAAATGAAAAGACAGGTAAGTGGAAATTACTACAAAATGAGACGTATATATTTAAGTTTCTTCCTGCCTCATTTAATACACCTCTATATGGGATAGACGGTACTCGATTTCTTACACGATCGATGTTTTCCTCGGATGTTCTTTTGTCGTCCACTCGTCCCTTTATCGAGCACGTCTTGACGTGCTTCGTGCAACTATATACAGAGGTGTATTAAATGAGGCCAAAAAAAAAAAAAAAAGAATCTTAAATACATACGTCTCATTTTCTAACAATTTCCACCTATCTGTCCTTTCATTTGCCTTCGTGGCAAATTTTTGAAATTGTAAAGAGACTTCACGGACACCCGGTGTATTTCATCGACATCTACATTCGGTAGAAATCTCGAGAAACAAAAAAAGGAATCGGTCGCCCGAGTAAATGGAAATGAAATTCCCGAGGGGCGGGGGGGGGGGGGGGGGGGGGGGGATAGCCGAGAGATCGGTTAGCGAATAGACGCGACATCAAATTCGAACTTTGAATAAACCACCGGCCAGCAAATGATCTAAATCCAGCTAAATAGGACTCCATAAATGACGGTGGATTTGCGCGTGGAGATGCGTTTGATTATGGTAGCGGGCGGTTGTGGCCGGTTGGTCCGCCGCTCGTTATCGAATAAATGGCAGACTTCAAAGCAGACTCGCGGCCAGAGTCTGTGCGAAAGGGAGGGGAGAAAAAAAAAAAAAAAAAGAAAAGAAAAAAAGAAACGTTTGGGTCGAACGGGCAGGTGTCTAGACATTAAACATTCAGAGTCCGTTTCGGTCCATTCTGCGCGACCGGTCCACGAGAGGCCAGAGAGAGGACTTTGAAGTGTACAAAGGTCGCAGGCGCGCCTTACTCGAACTCGTGGCGCAGCGTCGCTGATTGGAGGGATCAAAGCCTGTACCGCTAGCCTGTACGGTATTTAATCATCCAACCGCTGAGGAACGAATCTACTGTCAATTGAAACCTCTGTCAAAACCTCTGTCTGTTTTTTACGCTCCCTCTTTCCGCTCTTTTCCGATTTATTTCGTACCGAAGGATCGCTGCCTGCCCCCCCCTCCCCCCCCCTCCCTCGATGAAACAAACCGAGGACGCAGGAACGAAACTGAATAATCTCGAAATTAGTGGCGATTCGTATCGCTGTTTTTCGACCAGCCTGCGGGCAGAATCTACACAGAGCGTGTTGCGCCGCGTGTTTGTAAAATGTTGAATGTCTCGTCGCGACGCTTGCGTTTTCGTTCCGTGCACGGACAAAGCGATCAATTTGTATCAATAACTGACATACACGCCGGCGTACGAATAAATAAATATTAGCAACTGCAACGTTTATTGTTACATCGGTATTTATATTCGTGGTATTAATCGTACGATACGCGATCGTGCGTCGTTCGCAGGTACGATTCTATTCCCGCGGTGTAATCCTCCTGCGCAACAACAGCTGCAACGGTGCAAACAGTATTATTCTCCATAGAGGGAATTAGGATTTTATAGAAGTCCGAATGTTAGTTGATGTGTTAGTGAACCTATCACGGGTCAAACTTCGATCGTTTTCGAACTTCATTTGCAACTTCAAATTTCCTACGTACAACTTTTCTGAAACTTCTATGTGTAAATACGATGAATTTTTTCAGTATTTTATTCTTTCGTTTTCTTTTCCGAGAAATATACGTAATCCTACCGGTATCGCGACCGGTCAATTCGATTGGTTGGAAATTCTTAATTTTTATTATTCTTATTTTCATGTCTAGAAATATAAAATGTTTATAATTTTATTATTCTTATTCTTATATTAAGAAATATAAAATGTTTATAATTTTATTATTCTTACTTTTACATTCAGAAATATAAAATGTTTATAATTTTATTATCCTTATTCTTGTATTCAGAAATATAAAATGTTTATAATTTTATTATTCTTATTCTTACATTCAGAAATATAAAATGTTTATAATTTTATTATCCTTATCCTTGCATTTAGAAATATAAAATGTTTATAATTTTGTTATTCTTATTCTTACATTCAGAAACATAAAATGTTTATAATTTCATTATTCTTATTCTACATTTCGAAATATAATATATTTATAATTTTATTATTCTTCGTCTTATATTTAGAAATATAAAATATTAATAATTATAAATATTTTATAATTATTTATATTTAGAAATGTAAAATATAAATAACAGGTTTAACAATATCATTTGATATTTAATAATTGAGAATAACTGATTCCCATCTGGCATCAGCTATGCTTAGAAATGGCGTCAAATTTTGAAATGACGTAGCTTCCCTGAAAGTGTTAAAATTCATGGCAAAGTTCGAGAGACAACGCGCGAGCTTATGATGATGCTTAAGATCGTCGAAAACTGGCGACAATGAATTTTATCTGTACTTGATTCTTTTCGGGAACGAAAATGAATTCGTCTGTAGGAAGCCACGTTTTTTCCCCTCGTATCTGTGTGTGTGTGTGTGTGTGTGTTTTCCCCCCTTCTTTCGCCTACCATTGGCCAGCGGGGACCGTAAATTCATTGCCTCGGACTTTTCCGCTTCGAGGATTCGAGCTTTTCGATGCTGCAGACTCCGCCGGACAGGTAAACGGCGACTCATTGTCCGGTTTTATCGATTCCGCGGATTTCTGTCACCTACCGGGAGACTTTGCACGATAAATCCCCCCAGAGTCGAAGCTCTAGGTTCGCGAAGCGTTTATAGAGAGATCGGCAAAGAATTGCATCGGCGATTGTTTGTTTTTGCACCAGCCAGAAATCGTAGGATAATTATTTCACTATCTGTACTTTTTTTTTTTCTACCTCGTCGTTGCTAATTTCGACCAATTCAGATCGACTTGACGGTGAATTAAAAATAAAAAGTTTTAATACTGTCGGAAAGACGGGATTTAAGTGTGTCACGTGATCACGAAAATTCTGCCGATCGTGCGGAGGAAGTTTGATTCGTTAAATAACCCTTTGACATGTATATACATATACATATATACTACTACTTTACTACGTTACTTACTTTTATATATGTTACACTTATATGTACATATATATTAAATATAATAAATTAAATTAAATATAATTATAAATTAAATTTAAATGTAATTTTATAATTTTGTATGTAATGTTAATAATAACATACGAAAGTAGGGGAAGTAGAGCTACGATCGAGAATTATATTTCCACCGATTATTTAATATTATATAATATATTAAATATAATAAATTAAATTAAAATTACATATATAACTTTATATATATGGTGGGATTCTTTCGTAAATAAGCTGGATTAATAAAACGGAAATAGCAGCGTAAAGCCACGATCTAGAATTTGGTTCTTTTGTTTTTTTTTTATCAACGTTGTACGATAAGATTCTTTCGGATACCAATAAATTAATAAAACGAAAATAGGGGAAGTAGAGTCACAATCGAGAATTATATTTCCACCATATATATAATTATATATGTAATTTTAATTTAATTTATTTTATATATATATATATATATATATATATATATATATATATATAGATATAAAATTATATATGTAATTTTAATGTTAAATATACATGTGATTTCAATATTAAATAAATTAAATTAAGAATTACATATATAATTTCATATGTATATACAAATATATGGTGGATTCTTTTGCAAGTATATCCATAAAAGTTCTCTCTCTCCGACAAGAAACAAGGTTCAGTTTCCGTGCATTCGATCTATCGAAATATCGCGGAGGGAAAAACGATCAAGGAGATCGCGCGGTGGGACAGTCTCGCGGGAAAGTAGCGGCGTTCGAGCCGCGGGATCGAGAATTATATTTCCCACCGATTAATTATGTTGCGGGCGACACGGTGAACCTTCCCCCCCTCGGCTGTCTGTCCATCGATCTTCGTACACGTTCGGCGGCGCTCGCTGGCGATCGACCGGATTCGCGCGTAACTTCGCAAGCGCCGAAAGGGCGGTGGGGCTCGCGAAGTTTCGGTCGCGGCGCTTTCCTTCATTCGTCGTTCGGCGCCCGGCGCGCGTGTTTCTACCGTGGCTTTTCGCGATCGCGGTTTCCCTCGTCTCGCGTTTTCGTGACTCGGTTGTCGCGTCGCGAGATCGATCGATTCTTCGTCGTCGCGCATCGAATCATTTCGCGAAGATTTCGTGTTCATCGTGTGGCCGAGAGGGCCGCTCCGAAGTAACACGAGTGGTGCGATTCTGGTGATTTCGAACCGATTGACTACGATCAGGAGAGATAGAGAGATAGAGAGAGAGAGTAAGTGCGAGAGTCGAAGAACTCTCGAGGAATACCAGAGAGACAGAGTGTTGTTTTTTGATGAAATTGTCCTCGGGGGGACGAGGCGAATAATCAATCTAATTGTGAGAGGTTAGATCAGTTCGCAAGGATCACGTGTGTCGTGTGTGAAAACGAACATGCAAATTTCTCAACTACACGCCGGTCCCTTTCTCTGCGAAATGAAAAAAGAGTTGATTCTTCACGCGTGTAACGAGAGTCTCTCGCTAACTTTAGCAATTTAGCACGACGTGTCGTTTCAAACATTTGAAACCTTCTTTCGATCAATCTTAGCTCGCCTTTCGATCAATCTTCGATTAGAAACCGCTTCCGTTATTTCTGGAATGACGTGCCACGCACGTCGACAATTTTTTGCCCCAAATCGCAACATCTTCCCGAGTTTAGGTATATTTAAATGTAACCCAAGCAAAGCAAATGATAAGTTTATCATTTCTTGATAATTTCTATCCACTGATGTCATACCGACGAGTTCAAAAGGAAAAGAAAGCGACGAATTATTGTGTACGGTTCGGTCACTCGTTATAGTCCGCTGTCAGTTGCGTGGTTAACCCCTTGCGTTGGAATGACATGCCACGCACGTCGACAATTTTTTGCCCCAAATCGCAACATCTTCTCGAGTTTAAGTATATTTAAATGTAACCCAAGCAAAGCAAATGATAAGTTTATTATTTCTTGATAATTTCTATCCACTGATGTCATACAGGCGAGTTCAAAACGAAAAGAAAGCGACGAATTATTGTGTACGGTTCGGTCACTCGTTATGGTCCGCAGTCAGTTGCGTGGTTAACGGTGCCACGCATGTCGACAATTTTTTGCCCCAAATCGCAACATCTTCTCGAGTTTAGGTATATTTAAGTGTAACCCAAGCAAAGCAAATGATAAGTTTATTATTTCTTGATAATTTCTATCCACTGATGTCATACCGACGAGTTCAAAAGGAAAAGAAAGCGACGAATTATTGTGTACGGTTCGGTCACTCGTTATGGTCCGCAGTCAGTTGCGTGGTTAACGGTGTCACGCACGTCGACAATTTTTTGCCCCAAATCGCAACATCTTCTTAGTGAGTTTAAGTATATTTAAACCTAACCCAAGCAAAGCAAATAATTCTTAATAATTTCTATGCAGCGATGTCGTACCGACGAATTCAAAGAGAAGACGAATTATCGTATACGGTTTGGTCACTCGTTATGGTCCGCGAACCAGTTGCAAGGGGTGGCAATTAATTCTGTTTCACGTTGTCCCTTCCGATCGTCTCGCGATCTCCAATTTCGAATCGAAAGATGATCTGTTTCTCGCTTTCTCTTTATCGGTGCAGCTCTTGCGCGAATTCCCCGCATAATTCTTCGTTCGTTCCTTATTTCCGGGCGCGGGTGTAAGTGTTTCGCCTCGCAAGTGCCGCGGGATTAAAATTCTCGAGCAAGGAGGATCCTTTGTCCGCTAGGTGTTCCGTGCAAGGGACGATAATGTAATACGAATGAATATTCACGACGACGGACCAAATGTTCCTGGAGTTCCGTCTTTTGGGCTTGGGAATCCACTTGGTGCTCTCTCGCCTCCTCCTTCTTCTCGCGAATGAGAACCGGCCACAACGCGTCACGCGTTTCTCACGAAGAAAAAATAAAAATCAGCTCCGTCTTTGCTTCGTCCTCCCCGGTGCAACCGGTAAACCGATCTTCTTTCCATTTACGAAAGGTCGGATTCTACGATCGATGGGTGGACGAGGCCGTCGGAAAATGAAAAATGCAGGAGGAGATCAGTTTAAACGTTTCGCGATTTCGATTGATGAGATATCGAGCGTTGAGAAAGAGAGAAAGAGCCGAGATTAATGGAAAAGTCGTCGATATTCAACAGGGAGCATGATTTCAATTTCTCGAAGCGCCGGAAATTTTTCCTTCGACTCACTTTCGCGACGGGGTGATTTTTGGTAAACGTTCGAGAGACTAAATAAACAAACGACAGTCGTCTTCGTCTTCGAACGTGAAAAGCAAATGTCACTCGCGGTAAGAAACAAGTTCGTACGGACACGTGAAGAACGCGAGATTGATCAGTATAGTTGTTCGATTAAATTTCCGGATGATCGTTTGATCCGAGAAAAAAAAATATCGTTCGCGTGCTAAATGCCACGTTCGTGGAATTAATTAAAAGGATCGACACTGGTGTCGTTTCAAGATTGGCAATTTGGCAATCGGTTTCGTAGACGCTCGCCGCGATTAGTGCGCTCTGAAACGCGCATAAATATCAACTCGTGTGCTGGAACGACGTGCCACGCAAGTCGAGAATTTTTCGTCCGAAAAATCTCAGTTTTATGTATAGCAAATAATAAATTTATTCTACGAGTAAAAATTTTTTAATAAACTCTCAATAATTTCTATTCATTTGATGCCGACGAGTTCGAAAAGAATGCGACGAATTATTGTTATACGGCTCGGTCACTCGTTACGGTCCGCAATCAGTTGCCCAGCGCCAATTCGTTAAACTCGCTTCAGTTAACATTGGAAACGTATGCACCAACGAAAATTTCATTTCGAATTCTCTGTTCGTCGTCGCTCCGTTTCGTTCAGAAAGGATGAGAGTGTATAATTTCTTCTCCTATCTTCTATACCCTGTCTTCGATGTATCAAATCATATTAAATCGTTCGTTACGGTTGCGTTTAGCTTTAAACGCAACCTGTTTCGTTGCCACCTCTGGTATTCTCTCGCGTAAGAGAACGTAAAAAGGAGAGTGTTTGACAACGAAAATTGCGAAGAAAATCCTCTCGTTTGTTGTTTAAGCCTCGAGAGCGGCGATATCAACACCCATACACGTCTCTCAGTGAATGTCGTCGTTCGTTGTTCTTTTCTTTTTCTTTTTTTTTTTTCTTTGAAAGCTCGTGTGAACACGCGTGGTGTTTGTAGCCGTGGCGACAAGCGCCGATGATCGACAATCGAAATAAATAAACACGGCTAATCAGTTGTATCAGTGTGTACCAGTGTGTAGTAATGTCGTGTGACAAAGTGTGTAAGCGGCGAGGAGTTTGCGAGGCATCGGCCGCCTTCGATGAATTTGCACGCCGGTAAGTGGATTACGGCGAGGCATGTTTGTGCTCCGAGGAAGCCAGATCATCGTCGGGAAAGTGGGAAAACTCGTGGCGATCCGCTCGAGTCGTCAGTGATATCGGTAAGATGCAAGCTTGATATTCGTTTGTAATTCGTTCGTGGTAAAAATTGTGAGGAGAAAAGTGGGAGGAGAAAGGGTGACTGCCCTCTCGTGTTTTCCACATCTTCGTTCTTTCCCGCGTACTAATTACCGAGCGTTTATTAAGCTCGGGAATAATTAAAACACCAGGAGAAATGTAACAAAGAGCACTTGTACTCGTATCAGAGAAATAAAACGCGAAGTTCCGCGATGCAAACGTTTTATGACTGTTGAAGGACCCTCGGTTAGTTGCGAATTCTTTCCGTATTACTCGGTCAGTTGAATATTTCAACTTTAATTTCCTCCCCTGTGCTCTTTCGTACCTAATAATATTCATTTCGAGGTTCGTTCTCGCGAGCGATTACGAAACGCTGAGAATTATTTTTACAGAATGGGCCGGAATTCGTAGTACAGTCGAGCAGGGAGTGATTCTACGTCAAGAAATAAGAAAAAAAATTTGGTATAACATTTTTTTTTTTTATCTGGGCCTCGATTTTCGAGGAAATCGACTTGAAAGTTTGTTCGTCTTTGTGAACGATTTAGTTGTTCAATTCTTCTACCGCGGTTGTCTCCGTCTGAGACAGTGTTTGCAAACATTATTTATTGCGTGGTTAAAGCGGTGCAAAGTGTTCCTACTGATAATTAATTTTTCATTCCT
>NW_025110111.1:17022-19017 GCF_011392965.1 Frieseomelitta varia | reverse complement strand
AAAAAATTTTTCACCTCCCTCGTGTAATGTGGCGGTGCACCGTCATGTTGGAAAATCATACTCCTTATAGTAGCCAAGGGTCATCCTCCAACAACGAAGGCAACTCATTGCGTAGAAACTCAAAGATGAGCAAACTTTAAAGTCGATTTTCTCGAAAACTGAGGCCCAGATGTAAAAAAAATGTTATACCAAATTTTTTTCTTACTTTTTGACGTAGAATCACGTCGTGTTCGGTTGTACTACGAATTCCGGCCCACCCTGTACAGCAGGGTAATAAACTTGCGACAGATTTTTACTTCCATTAAATTTCCTTTCGCAAACTGTTGAAAATTTAACGATGGAAAACCATCCCGAGGAGCGCATAGCCGAGTCTTCGCGACGCGTACGCGTGTTTGAATGGCGCACAGCAGGCTCGCGAAAAGAAGTCGGCGTTGATCGACGTGAAACGTATAAAAATGCAAAACTTTTCGGCGCGCGCGACATGCCTCCCGCCGCTTGAAACGTTGGAACGAGGTTTTTCTAAAAAGAGAGAGAGAGAGAGAGAGAGAGGGGGAGGAAAAAAGGATAAAAGAATTTATCGAGCTCTGACCAAATACGTTTGCGTCTGGCGCGCGAGCTGCATTTTTGACATGCAAGACGATTTTCATTGAGATCGAATGCGTGAAATATTCATGTCCCCGGAGAGAAATAAAATCCATTTTATCCGTAACGTTGCGAGACCGAATTTTCTTCTCTATTCTCCTTCTCTATTTTTCTTCTTTTTCTCTCTCTCTCTCTCTCTCTCTCTCTCTCGAAAACTTCGAGGGAGAAATTAAATACACGCGCTGCTACTTAACCTGGGTCGCAGTCTTGCGCCGGTGGGCTTGTCAGTGCCCCTTTAACTGGGGAAGAGTTCTTTAAAACCGGGTTAACACGGCCTTAATTAGTTGCATCTCGCAACGTACGAGTGAAAATGCGTAGATAGTGGATGAAAGAGGAACGGGTAAACACACGTTGGGGGGAGGGGCGCGGGGGGGGGGATGGGAGAGATAATTATACCGTACGAAACCCGTTTATACCGGGAAACGATCGTCCAGGCCCAGAGAAAGCTGCGCGTTCGCTGGACCGGATGAGGAACGAGGCAGATTTTCGTCGAGGCTAAATAGAGCGCCGTGCTAAACAGAATTTTCACCGAATTGTAATTTTTCTTTGGCGATTATTTTATTACTCTGGTGATACCAGAGGCTGGGGAAACCGAGATAAACGAGACGATGGAGCGTTGAAAGTGACGCGACGACGCGTGATTCGAGCAAGGTGTAGGAAGCGGAGCGTGCAGGAGCGCGGAACGTGCCAAGACTATTTCGAAAGAGTTACCCGGCGATGCTAATATCGGTAATACCAGCCATGCAACTGTCGCGGTACTATGACTCTAAAGCTGCTGCTGCTGCTACTGCCACCGGCGCACTGGAATACGTCCAACGGATGTACCTAGCGCTGGCCGTTCCTCCGCTTCCGGAAGAACGGGCCGATCGTTGGAAAGAGCTGAATTCGCGCGATACAGGCACCATCGCTTCCAACTACGGTTCGTTTCGTTTCGTTTCGTTTCGTTTCGTTCGCGTCTTTCTTATCCCGGGGATCAACAACTCGAGACAATTTATTAACTCGCAGCTTTGGTGCCGATTTTGGAAGTGTGTGTCTACGTTGCGTCGTTAGGTTATGTTAGTTATGTCAGAGACGGTGACTGAAGTCGACACCAGCTTCTTCGAAAAATGACTTTGTCGTTCGACTTGAGTCATATTGTTTGCGGAACTTGAACGTTCGTAATTTTCTGATTAATCGAAAAAATTTGATATTTAGAAAAAATGAAAAATGTGTATCTAGTGCAGTTGCTAACAGAGGAAATAATACTAGTTTTTTTTCTTTTTTCTTTTTTTCTGAAAAATCAATAACTTTGTCGTTCGACTTGATTCATATTGTTTGCGGAACTTGAACGTTCGTAATTTTCTGATTAATCGA
>NW_025110111.1:13002-16985 GCF_011392965.1 Frieseomelitta varia | reverse complement strand
TGTGTATCTAGTGCAGTTGCTAACAGAGGAAATAATACTAGTTTTTTTCTTTTTTGAAAAATCAATAACTTTGTCGTTCGACTTGATTCATATTATTTACGAAACTTGAACATTCATAATTTTCTGATTAATCGAAAACATTTGATATTTGGAAAAAAGGAAAAATGTGTATTTAGTGCAGCTGCTAATTGTGAAGTAGAATTTAATCACAAAGAAATAATACTAGTTTTTCCTTTTTTTTCTTTTTTTTTAAATCAATAACTTTATCGTTCGACTTGATTCATATTATTTACGAAACTTGAACGTTCATAATTTTCTTGTTAATCGGAAGAATCAAGAAGAATATTTGGACAAAATGAAAAGAAACTTAATTGAATTTACTCTGTCAGAACGATATTTCTTAAAAGCAAGATACGACACGTAATGGCACTTTGCCATTGGTCTCGAGCACCGATATCCACTACAGATTCTTTTCGTATATTATTTTTTGAACATCTTCGTGTGGATTTAACTTTCGACGATATGCCTTTAGTACATAATTTGAAGAATGTTTCCGAATGAAACGTATAGGCTTCGTTACAGATTGCCAACTGATGTCGTACGTGTTGAATTTGCACCTTCAATTTTATATAATTCAATGGTTTTTTTTTCCATTAAATAATGTCTGATTTTTCCAATACATATGCACGACAAATCGCAATAAGGCGGACACGAGCGATCGTAGCAAGAAAATACTTAGAAATATTTATAAATAATGTCGTTTCTCGATACTGTACAAAATTTTTATTTTATACAAGAATTAATACAGTTCTAATCTATAACATAAATTTAACAACAAGCACACTGAATGTCAACATATTTAACTGGAATATAAATTATATTGTAACAACTTAAATTATTATTGTCACTAGATGACAACTAATGTTTATTGTTGAAGGTTAGGTTTGCACGTGGTGGAGAATGATCGTTCACTCAATGAAAAAATTTTCTAACACGCTCTTAATTAAAATATCAACGTAAATTAAAAATTAAAGAAATAAATAATTTCTGTCTCACTCTAACAAAAAAAGAATAATAATCTTTGAACTGCCTATTGTTTAATTTTACTTTCACTTTACTTTCTTACTGAATCGCTGGCTTCTAACTTTTTTCACCGATCAAAAAAAAATCAATTGTTGCCAACAATTTATTAAATTCGAAGAGGAAAAAACAAACACGAGCCAAGTCAAGTCGTCTCAAAATATTCCAAAATGTCCCGAACGATTTACAAATTGTACGTTTCGCTTTCCACATTTCTCAGAATTTAATTCGAGCAACAAACTGCAATTGCTTTTCTCGCTTCGTCGTTCACAGCCAGCCGGTTGTAATCGGCGCGAACGAAAGACAGTGCAAACGAGAGAAAGAGAGAGAGAGAGAGAGAGAGAGCAAAGTTACAATCGCGATGTGTCGTAGATATCCTGGCCGATAGCCCGCGCGTGTATTCCGGCCGCGTAATAAAAAAGTTGCAACGAGTTTGGAGTATTTCATTTTCGTCTACTTGAGCGGGTGGAGTTCCCTCTCGCCCGGCGAGATAAAACATTCGCGTGAGATATGGCGAAGAAGAAGTGGCACCGCACGGAGACGCAGCAGCAGCAGCAGCAGCCAGTATTCATTTTCACGTTCCATTTCCTGATACTCCGCTGCATAAGATGCTTTCAAGGGCCGTTCAAAGTTTCGCGAACGTTCTTCGCCTCTCGTCTCGCCTTCCGCCTTCTCCCGCGAAAATAATCGAATTCGATAGTTTCGTGTCATCGATGCAGCAACGCCGTTGTCGAATTCTTCCGTGCTGAAGTTGAAATTACGCAAAGTACTCCGCGCAAGTTCGTGATTCACCGAGGTGTTTCGAACGTTCGTTGCAACGCCGACGACGAAATCGTGGAAAAATTCACTCGTCGAAGAGTGAAACGACTCGATCACGTTGAACTTTAACATAAATTGCGTTTTATTTAGAGTATTTGTGGAACGTTTGCAAAAATGGATGTTTTGACTTTTCCAAAAGAATTTTTCTACTGTGTTGCCATTAGTATTTTGATACATACAAACTGTTTTCGTGGAAAGTTAATTTCGATTGAAAAATTATCGAGATGTTAAACTGTTGGAAATTACTTTGTAAGAAAAATTGTACGACGATCTGCTTGACGTCCTTTTAAAACGTGAAGCCTTCTCTTTGCTCCGATTTCGTCTTTTTCTCAAGGTCATTTTAACATTGTGTTTAAAAAAAAAAAAAATTGTAAAAATTCACAAGTGCGTGGAAATACTGGAACATTTTATTTACAACTAGGCCTAAAATTACATTACTTTAACGTCCCTTAAAGCTTTTTTTCGTTCATTTTATTGAACTTTAAACATTAGAGTTAAACGAAAAAAAAAACAAAAAAAAAAAACAAAAGAAAAGATTCAAGAAATCCAAAAATTTTCTCGTATTGTTAACTTGAATGAAATGGCAAAGAAAAGAATCGTATTGCCACGTGTAAAGAAAAGAATTTCAATCCTCAAGTCGTGAGAAACATTTCCTTCGCGTCTTTAGAAATGTTCGAATTTTTACGATTTTACGAGAATAAAACTCACCTAACACATCAAAGTGGAAGCTTTTTACGCCTTGAAACGGTAGATTTCAGCAGATTGTCGATGATTATGATTTTCGCGACTCCACTCGGTTCGATTTCACTCGGAAACAGCGATAATCTTTTGACGAGGTAAATACCGTCGCCGATTTCATTTCACGCTGACCAGGACAGGACGAACGTACATTACGAAAGGATATCCTAAAATTCTCGAGTGACACCAGGGGGGCCAATTGTCAGAAGTGTTGGCCCGAGTGGACGACAAACAGCCGCTTTCGAATTTCCCCTGCCGTTTCCATTCTACGCGGAACAGTGCCGGTAAGCATCTCTGAGCGAGTGCTTTGCTGTTCAGATTTCAGCTTCTCGAATATAGAGCCAGGTTCATTTGACGATCGGTTGTTTTGGCCTCGAGTTGTTTGTCTCTGTTTCGATCTCTCCCGCGATCGTTGCCTATCCTCTCGCCATTTCTCGCAACGAGTCGCCTTCGTCCCCTGAACGGGGGTTGTCATGTTGCATTTATTATTAATTTTATAAATATAATATAATTAAATTTATAAATATTATATACTATATAATATATATTAAATATATTAATGTATTAGTAAATAATTTATAAATATTATATAATATATAATATATATTAAATATATTAATATATTAGTAAATAATTTATAAATATTATATAATATATAATATAAATTCCGGAATGGAAGTTCTGTCTCTCGAATAAAAGGTTCTATAAAATAATATTTTCATTAATCAATAATTTTTCATAACACTTTCATTATTATTAATTTTCTTATTATTATTCAATTGTATCATTTACAATTTCATGGAACTTTTATTCGAAAGAAAGAGGACTTCCATTCCGGAATTTATATTATATATTATATTATATTAAAAAATATGTCGTTGACTCCTGGAAATTATTCGTAGTTAATCACCCCAACGACAAATTAAAGAAAAGATATGATTATTCAAAAGTTAAAGTTATTCAAATAATAACTTAATATCTTGTTCAATTATTCCAATTTTGGTTATGCAGCGCGGACTGCGTGAATGGGGTTTAACTTCTTGCCACGCACGTCCAGAATTTTTTGTCCCAAAATTGCAATATTTTCTCAGTTTTAAGTATATTTAAATATAACTCAGGCAAAACAAATAACAAATTTATTACTAATCAATAATTTCTATAATATCGTACCGACGAGTTCAAAAAGAAAGTGACGAATTATTGTGTACGGTTCGGTCACTCGTTATGGTCCGCAATCAGTTGTGTCAGCGCAATTGGTTAAAGATACCTACAAGTAATGTCGTTTTCTGACACTGTAGAAAATTTTATTATTTTATTTAAAAGTCAATATAGCTTTAATCTGTCAT
>NW_025110111.1:2482-12609 GCF_011392965.1 Frieseomelitta varia | reverse complement strand
TATAATAAATAAAATTATATATTTAAGTAGAACAAAATAGGCAAAACAAATAATAAATTTATTACTTCTCAATAATTTCTATTCAGAGATATCATAACGACGAGTTCAAAAAGAAAACAACGAATTATTGTGTTACGATTCGGTCACTCGTTATGGTCCGCAATCAGTTGCCAGCGCAATTGGTTAAAGACACCTAACAAGTAATGTCGTTTTCTGACTGTAGAAAATTTTATTATTTTATTTAAAAGTCAATATAGCTTTAATCTGTCATATAATTTAACAACAAACACATTAAATGTCAATGCATTTAACTAGAATATAGGTTATATTAGGCACAACGTAGGTTATGTTATGACGTATTACATATTATACATTATAGCATAACATGTTATAATAAATAAAATTATATATTTAAGTAGAACAAAATAGGCAAAACAAATAATAAATTTATTACTTCTCAATAATTTCTAATTCAGAGATATAACGACGAGTTAAAAAAGAAAACAACGAATTATTGTGTTACGGTTCGGTCACTCGTTATGGTCCGCAATCAGTTGCCAGCGCAATTGGTTAAGGACACCTACAAGTAATGTCGTTTTCTGACACTGTAGAAAATTTTATTATTTTATTTAAAAGTCAATATAGCTTTAATCTGTCATATAATTTAACAACAAACACACTAAATGTCAATGCATTTAACTAGAATATAGGTTATATTAGGCACAACGTAGGTTATGTTATAACGTATTACATATTATACATTATAGCATATATGGTCCGCGAATCAGCTTCAATCCCCTGGCACAACAAAATGGAAACGAACAATGGTTTTTCCCCCGTCTCTAACATTGAACTCTGATCGGCGATGAAATTCCCGCGATCGACCAACGAGATTAAACACGCCTTACGGGGTTTACGCTTGCAATTAGACGGATAGGAACGACAGAGTTGCTGGCTCGCAGCTAATTAGGCGGGAACGTGAGTGAGCAGGGTGAAAGGAGGGCGGTCTCGGTGGAAATCGGTTGTCGTTGTCGTCGTCCGATCCGTCCGATCATGCGCCCTGGTTTTCGTCTGGCTTTGCGTTGCTCGCGTTTGTTCGGTCGGACGCAGATACGGCGAAGAGGCAGCAGGATCGGTAAACGTTGGGTGGATACGTCGTTGAATAACGGCCGGGGGTGAACGCGAGGACTGGGATATCGGGTTGACACGGGAGGAAGGATTTTAATATAAAGTGCCAAGCGTTCCAAGTCCTCGGTTTCCAAAGGCCTCGGCCGGGTTTTGACAGGCGTAAGCGCTCTCTCGCCCGCGCTTTTCGCCGGATCGAGTTTCTTTTTCCCCCCTTCCTGTCCCGGTTCGTGTCATTCGTCTTCGATTCGTCGCCACTCTTTTGTCACCGCCGCTTCAAACTTTCGTATCACGCGACGCGTGTAATTAACGAGCGGACGCTCTCGGCGTTTCTCGTTCGAAAAGTTTCACGCTTGCTACCAACGATTCCCGAGAATTATACTTTATTGTACTATACTATATTATACTTAATTATACTTAATTATATAATAAAAAATGTAATTATAATATATTTGTATAATGTAAAATAATAAAAAATATAATTATAATTATAATAATTATAATATAAAAGATTATAAAAAGTATAATTATAATATATTTATAATTATATACTATATAATTATAAATATAATACTACATAATTATAAATATGATACTATATAATACTATATTTTTATTATATAATAAATAAAAAATATAATACTATATTATACTTAATTATACTTTGTTTAAACTTATACTAAATTATACTTTATTGAAATTATACTTCACTTTCCTTAAATTTATTTTACTTTTACGTTCGAACGAGACGAAACTTTCGCTCATTGGAATTTATCGAAAAATGTGGAAAATGTTGCAACGCCGGCTAAAAATTGATTGTAGGTTCCTGTCCCATATTCAGAGTTTCTGTTCCGGTCATTTGAAATTTTCACTGTAAAACGAAGAATTTTTTTTTTTCTTCTTGTATTCTACTAATCACAAAGATCCAAACTTTGCCAAACCTCTAAATCACAGGGACTCGCAACGTGGATGACTAATTCCTAACTCGATACCGACTCGTGCCGCGATCTTCTCCGCTTCAATCGGTTTTCCTCCCCTGGAAAGTCTTGGTTCCGTTATCCTTGATAGGAATCGGTTGTTTTCTAATCGTCGATGCTTGCTCGCAATCTGACTCGATCCTCTTACTTTCGATCGCACGATACGGCACACACGTGGCGCAGGCTCGCTGTTTAAACTCGCATCGTTTGACCAAACGAAGATCTCCGAGCGATCGAGACCCGAGTGCCGAGTTTCCGTTCGACTTGTGCCGTCTTCATCCTGATTCGACGCCCTTAGGGGCGTCGATGGCTCGGCACGGCCAACACTCTGAATTACCAACGAGCATTCCAATCACGTTGTTCTCGCGCGTGCTTCTCGCGCTGAATGTCGGTCGACCGAGGCCACCACCACCACACTGAAAAGGAAAAAAAAAAAAAAAAAAAAACACACACACACACAAAGAGGATCGGCAAATGGGAAAAAATGCTCGGCCGCGTGGAAACGTCGGCCACGCCGGTTAATTCGATTTCGCCGCGTCGTATATATCTGTTTTTTAATCGAACCTTCTGCTCGTGTCACTTTTACGCGTGTTTCTCCGCGACGCGACAGAGTCTGGTCATTTTTTCCCACGCAAATCGAGCGTCGCTTTCGCGAGAATGAACGAAAATCGCCAGTATGGCCAACCAACTCGCGTGATTTGTTAATTTCTCGTTCGTGTTTGAGTCCGGAAGTGGCAGTAAGCTTCTTCCTAATAATATAAAAATACAGGGTGTCCATAAAGTCTCTTTGCAATTTCAAAAATTTATCACAAAGGCGAACGAAGAGACAGATAAGTGAAAATTATTGCAAAATGAGACGTATACATTTAAGTTTTCTTTCTGTCTTATTTAATACACCTCTATGGACGCTATTACTAAAGTTTTGCAAAGTATAAATATATGTGTATTAAAAGGTATAAATATACAGAGTGTCCATAAAGTCTCTTTACAATATTAAAAATTTATCACAAAGGCAAATGAAAAGATAGATAAGTGAAAATTATTACAAAATGAGACGTATGTATTTAAGTTCTTTTCTGCCTCATTTAATACACCTCTGTATGGCCGCCATTAGTTGCACGAAGCACGTCAAAACGTGGTATTCGATTCCTTACACGATCGATGTTTTCCTCGGATGTTCTTGGTCGTCCACTCCTCCCTTCATCGAACACTGTCCCTGTCTCCATAAATTTCTTGTGCCATGCACGAATTGATGGCCGTGACGGATCTCTTCTTCCATACTTAGTTCTGAAGTTTCGCCGAGTCTGCAGATCCGATTTGGTTTCGATAAACCATGATACACGCTGTGCCTTCTCTTGAAGAGTAGCCATTTTGTAAGAGGTTCGTTTTAACAGTATCTTATTCATCAACAGGCTACCTGAAATACAATGTGATAAAAAACCTTGATAACTACTGAGCACATGGAACAAATCTGACGATGATATCTCATCAATTGCTTTTGCAATAAATTTTTGAAATTGCAAAGAGACTTTATGGACAACCTGTATTTCATGTTTGCTCAACTAATTTTCTAAACAAATTTGTTAATCGATCGTCTTAAAAGACGAAAATGCCGCAGAGAAGGAAGAAAGAATGGCGAAGGAACCACCGAGTGGCGACGAGAGTCAAGAGGTTAAGCGTCTTACAGTGGATTGGAGGAACACGGGCGCAGGCTTCTCGCCCGTGGCGCGAGAAAGTGCTTCTTTACGCCGACGTGTCTCGCGTACCCGAGAGCGAGAACGCGCCGTTGATTTTTATCGATGAGAAATAGGCTCTCGCGATCTCGGTTACTCGGAGGAGGAGGAAGTCGAGAGATACGTCGACGCATATGGCTGGGAAAGGGGCAAATTTGCCTTTTTTTTCTTTCATTTTCATCGCGTGTGTCGCGAAGCGGTAACATACACACCAAGGAAAACGCACGAACGTCCAACGAATTTTTAGCAGTTTCAATTTCCGATGAAAGATGAATCCTTAATATGAAAGGCCTTTCTTCTTGGCCGTTTCTGCGATTTTAGTTGGCCACTGCGCGTTGTTCGTGCAGTATACAGGCTGTCCAAAATTTCTTTACAATTTCAGAAATTTATTACAAAGGCAAATGAAAAGACAGATGAGTGGAAATTGTTGTAAAATGAGAAAGAAAAGTTTGTTCGTGGCTATTATACATAGATGAATTCTACACCTTCGATTTGACGGAGGTAAATTTTTCTTTCCTTTCGCTGTATTAAAAATGTATATAAAAGAGATATCTCTACGCGCCCAGAATCATAAAGTCGCTGTTAGAACGCACGTGTTCACTAGAACTGTTAAACTTGACTGAAACTTTGAAATTGAAGAGTCAAAAATTTGTTTTCTTTTTTGCATTGTATTCTACTCATCACGGAGGTAAAATTTTCTCAAGGAACCTTAGGTCGCAGCCTAATAGTTTTCTTGAAAAATGGTAAAAAATCTCTTGATCATTTAGTGCACTCTAACAGCGACTTTATGGTTCTATATTTTGAATAATGTTTAACATTTGATTATATAGACTCACACTGATGCTGCAACTATGAAACTTAATACGAAAAAGAGACATCTCCACGCGCCTACAATCATAAAGTCGCTGTTAGAACGCACTTATTAACTAAAACTGTTAAACTTGATTGAAACCTTGACATTCAAAGTCATACATTTTTTTTTCTTTTTTGCATTGTATTCTACTTGTTACGAAGGTAAAACTTGTGCAAGGAACCTAATAGAACCTAATAATAATTCTTTTTGAAAAATGGTTTCTCAGAAACAGTTTCTCAATCATTTGACGCTGTGGACAAGCGGTAACAGCGACTTTGTGATTCTGAACGCGTGCATTAGTTAATTTTCACCAACGTTTGATTGATCACAGTTGTAACATCATAATCAAATGACGAAACTAACTGTCGATATTATTCGAAGTATAAACATCACATAGCATAGACATCCACACGTCCAGAATAATAAAGTCACTGTTAGAACCCACACCTTCGCGGTGTTACATGATTGAGAAACATTTTTCCCATTTTTCAAGAGATCTATTAGGCTGTGACTTATAGTTCCTTGAACTAAGTAGAATACAAAAAATTTTTTTTGACCTTGAAATTCTTACATGTATTAATGTATCTCCATCGTCCGTATCTTTATATGTATTTCCATCAAATCAAAGGTGTAGAATTCATCTGTGATACGGACAAAATTTTCTTTCCACCCTGTACAGTATCAGAACCGACAATAAGGATATTTCACGTTTAGTTTGATGGCTGATTGAAGAAATTCGCGAGGGTCGACTGAACAGTTTGACGAACTGTGGGGCGTGGTGACGTTATACAAGGTATCCATAAAGTTTCTTTACAATTTCAAAAATTTATTACAAAGGCAATTGATGAGATATCTTCGTCAGATTTGTTCTATGTACTCAGTGGTACATGATCCAACATTTGCTCGATACCCGCTTCGACCTGGCAACGTCACCGAAATAAGAGGCCGCGAAATAAAAAGCGAGCCGCGTAACGCGTTAATGTTCAACAGGTGAAACGGCTTGTAGCAACGTCGGTTTGTTTGTCCCTTCTGAATAAACTTTTGTAAACGTAACGCGCTTTCTCCTTTCGTCGAGCGCCTGTATTTTTCGAGTTACATTTTCCATCCCTTTCGAGATTAACGCGTCGAGTGCCGCGCGTGCTTTGTTTACCTTTTCGTTCGCGCCGTTCGATACAAGTAAGCAAATCGCACGATTACATCCAGCGAGTCGGGAAATTGTCACGAAGAAAATTTTTTTTCGACATTGCTGGGGAGGAATATTATTAGAAAAAAGTAGACGTAAAAAGTTACGACATTCTGCGATGGGTGAAAAGAAAAACCACATATCGTTGCCTGAACTGTTTTAATAAAACTCGTTAAAATTATTACCGCGTTATTATACTGTATATCGTTTATATAATAAATATCAATGAAAGCAATATTCAGCTACTAATCTTAAAGTTTTTCCATGTTTAATACATGTGTACTAAATTTGTTTCGTCGGTCACCAGAGGGAACAATGTAGAGGGTTTTATTCTATATATTGCAACCGTGGTCATTATTCTACGAGATCTCTAGTCTACTAGATGGAAAAGAGTGCCACCTTCACTTTCCAGCGCGTCTTTTTATATTCATTTTATGTTTCTTGACAAATCGAAGGGAGGGAAAGAAGGAGCCTGCGAGCCCCTTGTTCTCTGATTGCTAGCGCTACCCCCTCCACTGAAATTTCAACGTAGGAGAGGTCGGTGCAGTGGAGGGGGTAGCGCTAGCGATGAAAAAAGTGGGGGCAAGGTCCCGCGGGCCGCCAGTTAGCCACCTCTGACGTACATGATCAATTACTGGAATTTATCCTACGAATAAGTGTTTACAGATCACTTTTAAGACCATTACTACTGACTCAGTGTCGACACAGACATCCAACAGTGATTGAACTTTCCACTCGCTAATTTTAACGCTCGAATGACGTGCCACGCACGTCGAGAATGTTTTTGCCCCAAAATTGCAATATTTTCTCAACCCAGGCAAAACAGATTAAGTAATAAATTTGTTACTTCTCAATAATTTCTATCCGGTGATGTCAAAAAGAAAGCGGCGAATTATTGTATATACGGTTTGGTCACTCGTTATGGTCCGCAATCAGTTGCCAGTACAAGTGATTAAATCAGTCTCTCAATTTTCTTTTCTTTTAAATCGAGCGTCGTTCCTGTGCGAAAGTACACTTGCCTTCTCGCTTTCGGATGACTAACACGTTACATACTTAAGATGACGAGAGTGTGAGAAGGGACGCGACGTGGCTTTCTTCTGGCAAACGTATCGCCAGCACATGGGGATGTTGTTCGCCGGCTGCGGCGGATTTCCCGCAAATTTGCCAGGAGACGCTCTTTCTAGTGGGCAAAGGGACAGCACCAGGATGCCTGGACTTCAATTAAATTCCTGAAAGTTCTCAAGTCCACCGCGTGGCCGCGACGCGGTCGCGCAACGTCGTCCGACGTTGGGAAATTTAATTAAAAAAGTGCAAACACGCGATTCTTTTTGTCAAACTTCTCGCGAATAATTGCTTCTCGACACTCGATGGAAAGGGGGACACAGCGTCCGATGTGTTTGTTGCGGACTTGTACTTCGCTCTGTCTGATTCTTAGCCACACTGGAGAACGAAACAACTGGCGAACTCGATCGTATCTTGCTCTCGACCTCGATATTTCAACTGCTAGTCTCGCGAGAGGAATTGGATTCGTTTTCGCGGAATATTCGCGGATGGATGTCGAATCCTGACAATGTGTCACGAGAACGATGTGTCAGCGAGAACAAAGACGCGATATAGACGTATCTCTTCGATGAATGCGCGAGTGATGAACGAATTTTCTTCGAATGTATCGACGTCATTCCCGCGCTGGTAAATTGCTCGCTATTGTTTTGCTCGTTCGTTCCGCGCCGACGTAAATCCACGTTAACCAGCAGTTTACAAACAGTAAATAGCCGGCGTATCATCGACGTCGATCGTTTTTCTTTTCTTTTTTTTTTTTACAATAAATAAATAAAACGACCGCAAAGTTTGCTACCTTTGATCCCAGTTGTATGCAAAGAGTAAACAATCGGGCTCGAATTAGTTTGCAACGTTGCGCGAACTAATTACGGCGACGTAAAGTTCGAAATCGAAAGAACGCGGTTCCGTTCTGCGTGTGCAGCGACTTTCGTTAAGGATGGGAGGATAGTTTGACTAGGAGAGTTAGTGAAACAAAAGTACATATTTGATTGACACGAGCTTTTGTGGTTTGTTTCAACACATTATGAACTGTAAAGAGCAGCATTAAAAGAGAAAAAAAGAGGGCTCTTGTTTAACTTTTGAAACTTTTTTCTTACATTGCCTGTCGGTGTGCATGATTCCAGCAAAACAGGATCAGCTGCAACAAAAAGGCAAGAAAAGTTCAAAAGTAAACAATATTTTCTAAGGATTGACGATCCAACATTTTCAGTTTTGCGAAAATTATGAGAACAGCAGCCATTTGTTTCCGATGTATCGAACTTATGTCAAATATTTCCCCGTTTTTCGTTTACACTTTTCGAAATTGTTAAAAAATATTCGATCGTCAATATCTAGTAAATTTACACTAAAGATACGCACCAAGTTTCAACAAAAAAAAAAAAAAAAAAAGAAAAATTGCTCAACGTTTCCACATACGACGATGATTTTCAGTATTCTCGAACGACACGTTTGTAAAGCATAGACTGCGAGACGAGCCTGGAAACGAGCTCAAGCTTATTGTCATGCTTTCCTTTTTTTAACAAAATGACAACAAGTTTCGATATGCAGTGTCCGAACATTGACGGAGATTATCCATCGCCGTCGATGGATAAAGAGGGGGAGAAAAAAGATGGACGATGGGAAGCGATAATTATTTTACACGGAGTGACAGGGACATGAGCAGGGTTCGATGAATTTCAAGCGGGAACGTTCGCAATGGATCAATGGGCCGAGAGAGAGGGAGGGAATATTTTTCTTAACGTTCGTCGATGAAATGGAAAGTTTGCTCCTTTAGACTGCTTGCGTAGTTCGCAAGAGAAAGAGAGAGAGAGAGAGAGAGAGAGAGAGACTCGCCCAGTCGATATTTTCGTGAAATTGCAGAGTTTCCTCCAGCTTTTGCCTATCGCCCCTCTCTCTCTCTCTCTCTCTCTCTCTCTCCAAGTCCCTGGGGCGCTCGGGGAAACTTTTATTTATTTATCCGCGTCGCACAGTGACATGGCTCGTCCTCGAGGAATATTATTAAAGCCGCCGGAGCTGCTGTTTGACTTGGAACGGCTGTGCAGCCGCAGCTCGCGGCTCTCGAAACTTTATTTGTATTCTGGCGGCGCTTCACCGCGACGCGATACGCCGAATGAGTGCGAAACAAGCTATACGAATTGACAACTGGGTTAGATACACCGGCTGGTAACGAGCCCATCGTAATGCACGTGCAACCGCACACGAATCTACGTGGATGCTGCCGCCCACTACCCATCTACCGTCGCCATCGCGACACCGGTTTATATCGGTTCAGGTCGCGCACGGTTGCGATTCCGCGTCATATCGTGCGTGTCGTCGCGCCAATCGCGCGCGCCTAACGCTCCTGATCGCTGATCACGCTCCTATTGTTTCCGGTTGGAGGCAACAGTAATTGCCCCCGCTGCCGCGGGAGAGAGAGAGAGAGAGAGAGAGAGAGAGAATTGCCGACGATTCGTTAAAAGTAATTGTTTGCGCCGCTTTTCACGCCGGGCCGAGCTAATTGCTTGTAAGATATTTTTACCTCCGATTGCTCGTACCGCGCTCGATTTCCGCGTCGGTCGAACGATCCGGCTGTCGATGTTATCCGTTTCTCGTCGATCGTCAAACTGACCGGTTTTGCAATTCGATTTTTTTCTTTTTTTTTTCCTTTTGGTGTTGCTGTCCACTCTGCGACCAGCTCGAGATTCTTTTTTTTTTATTTTTCTCTCTTTGTGAAGCCGAGGTAAATAATCGTTGAAATGCCCGCTCGAGCAATTAAAAACTAGAGCCCTGCTTCGCGCACGGGTTTTTGGGAAGCAAGTTTGGAAGTTTCACCACTTTTCGGAGAAAAGCGGACCCTTTGAAACGCGAGAAGCGAGTGTACGCGCTTCCAAAAAATGTGTCCTCTTGGCAGAGAAAGAGAGAGAGAGAGAGAGAGAGAGAGAGAGAATTGTTCTGAAACGTGAGGAAGTAAATAAAAGGTACTCCTGAGCTTCGATCGAATCTTTTCTAATTTATCACGTCCGATTTATTTGCAAAAGTTTGTGCGAAATGTAAATTTTTGAACGAAACCTAACCTAATTTAGGTTATGAAACTCTTTTGTCAATCAGAAATGTAGTTTCCATTATTATCGACAGTGTTCTGTCAAAATTCTACTGTCTTCTCAAAATTTTTGAGCGAAACATAACCTAACTTGGGCTATGAAATTCTTTTATCAATC
>NW_025110111.1:0-2408 GCF_011392965.1 Frieseomelitta varia | reverse complement strand
AAACATAACCTAATTTAGGCTATGAAATTCTTTTATCAATCAGAAACGTAGCTTCCATTATTTCCATTATTATCGACAGTCTTCTGTCAAAATTCTTCCGTCTTTTTCTCAAAATTTTCGAGTGAAACATAACCTAATTTGGGCTATAAAATTCTTTTATCAATCAGAAACGTAGCTTCCATTATTATCGACAGTCTTCTGTCAAAATTCTTCCGTCTTTTTCTCAAAATTTTCGAGTGAAACCTAATTTAATTTGGGCTATGAAATTCTTTTGACTAAAGAATAAAATTTCCATCAGAGACGTTGAAATGAAAAGAAAAATGAAAAAAAATCTTTATGGGTACGCAAGGTTTTATTTATGTACTTTACGAAGAATCATCCTCCAAAAAATAAACTGTTTTGTCTCATCTACATGTAGTGTCTAACAAAAATATTCAAACAAATGGCCATTTCGACCGTTGTCGGTAGTTTTAGCGTTCAAATTACAAGCGTCGCTCCTTACCGCGGAATCTCTCGCGACATCTTCGAGTGTCTCGTTCGCTCGGAAATTTCTCATCGATGAAATTTGTCTCGTTCGTGTAACGGCGGAACGTTAAACTTCTCCGCCCATTGGGGACAACGTGCAACTCTCGAACAACGACACCTGTCGAAATCGGGGGCACGAACTTTTGCAACGGCGCCAGCCCCTCGAGTGCGTTTACGCGCGACACGCTTTTCAGACGCGATTTTCGAATTACGTGCTACGCCTGCAGCGATATCGATGCCCGCGCTGTGTATGGATATCTATCTGGAAAGTTTAATATCCAAGTTGGAGACGGAGATACGTGGTACTACCAGCGTTGTTATTAGATTCTCCGAGCAACTGCCGGAAAAGTTGCTACGGTTAACTATTCCGAAGTTTCCGCCTTCCGAAAGATTTCGAGGGAAGTTTCGTCGCTAATAGCTCGGCTGGAACCGCGCTGTTTACGCGGGGTTCGGGGAGGAGTCGATCGGCTACGCGGATTTACCGCGGGATCGCGACCGAAGCACAGTAGTACTCGGTTCAGCGTCCACAGTTTGCGACCAAAAGCAGACGCTTAGGGGGGCAGGACAGTTTGACTGACCTAAAACTTACGAATACTTCGGAGGGTACATATTTCATTGACACGAGCTTTTGTGGTTTATTTTAACGCATTATGAACTATAGAAGGCAACATTAAAAGAGAAAAAGAAGAGGGCTCTTATTTAACTTTTTACGGCATCCTTTTACATAACTTTTTTTCACATTGCCTATCGGTGTGCATGATTCCAGCGAAACGGGATTAGCTGCAACAAAAAGGCAAGAAAAGTTCAAAAGTAAATGATATTCTCTAGGGATTGACGATCCAACATTTTCATTTTCGTGAAAATATGAAAACAGCAGCTATTTTGTTTTCGATGTTATCGAATTTGTGCCAAAAATTTCTACGTTTTTTGTTTGTATTTTTCGAAATTGTTAAAAATTGAAAAATGTTCGATCGTCAGACTCTAGTAAATGTTACACTAAAGATACGTACCAAGTTTTATACTAATCGGTTGGTTAGATTCCGAGATATCTTGCACATCGTTTCTGAAAACCTAGTTTCGAGAGAAACGCGTTTAAAGTTTCAGAACGTCATTTTTCATATGTATCCTTTACTTACTTTTTTTTACTTACATATATATCGTGGATCACAGTTCTTACAATTCACAACTAAATCGAACCCAAGTCTCCTAATATACGATTCGCCAAAAGTAATATTTGAATCACACGATTTACACTTTATAATACTGCCTCAAGTTGTAAACAGTGATGCAAATTCAATTATTCTGTATCCATGGCGGATTTATTATTACATCCCAAAGTAAGTCGTTTTAAAGGCTAGGACCTTTTGTATCTTATTTCTAAGACTTTAAACTACTATTTAGAACAGAAAAAAAAAATCGATTTTCACACTGTCCTGATCCTTTAAGTGTGCTAATTGGTAAAGGAAAGACAGGGGACGAGGGTCAATTGTTTTATCGACGCCAATATCGTCGGTATCGTATATACAATAGCGTATTCTCATAAGTCAACAGTTTTGACTACGTAAGCGTCACTTATCCCCACCAGTTCTTGGAATTCCCTCGTGGACTATTCTACCTATTCTACCTTACTATTGGGACCGCGTGAAACATGGCGGTTGAACGACACGAAACAAGCGATATACAAGGTGATTCACATGCTAAAATACTTTCAAATTATGCTACCAGTAAAAAATTGTTTGATACAAAACTTGTATGGTTTTAAGAAAGAAAAACTATGACATTTCAATTATTTATAAGTTTCGTAATTTTTGTTAATTAGACTACATACTTTTTTCATCACAAGTCGATAGAATATTAAATTCCAAGCAAAAAAAAAAAAAAAA
>NW_025110110.1:281809-292183 GCF_011392965.1 Frieseomelitta varia | reverse complement strand
GGGCCTCACTCACTTTCTTACAATGTTTTCCAGATGTTGATCTGGGTGGCCCTTAGGAATCCAAGAGTTTACGACGCTTCGTAGAAATGCTATCGAGGCTGTATTTATAAAACTATAAGCGCGGACATTCGATCTAACGCACTACAAAACTGTCTTCCGCCTCTTCAATAGCGTCGCCGCCACGTGAGTCGTAAATTCTTCTAACTTTGTTGTCTGAGAAAACGTCTTTTCTCCGACATCTGCTAGCCGCTACACGACTATCCTGCACTCCACCTACCTCCCCCCTCCCCCTAGAGACAAGGAGAGATTAAGCTTGCGTGGAACGTCAGAGAAAGAGCGGAACATCCTCGACGGGGCGAAATTGCAACCTGGAGAAGAGAAATGGCCGAGAAGGCGGTGTCCAGGCACGGTGCAGTCCGCTTCCAAGGGAAATTCCCACAAAGGCTGACCCCGCTCTGTTAATGAATGTTATATAACCCTTTTAATGCTTTAAGCCTCTTAGATTTTTCAGAGAGCCCTCGACACCGGCGACGACGAAGGAAGCACGCCTGCGGACCATAGCGCTTCGCCTCTCTTTTTCGCCGCTCTCTGCTGGTGCACGCCAGAAGTGGTTTGCCAACGCCAAACGGGAGGAAAAAAGGCCAAGCGAGAACGAAGGGGGGTCTCTCGCCTCCGGGGGTAGGTAATTATGCGGCGGACGTAAATTAAGCTTGTTTAGATTGGGATTTTTATTAAGGTCCTTTATGAAGGAGTGCCGCCCGCTAAATGACGCCCGCGAACACTTTAACCGATCGGATAATTTCTCTGAGAACGTTGACTCGAGGAGGCGAGCGACTTTCTTCTGTGAAAATAAAATTACAACGGTAATCATCGAATTTGATATAATCCTTACAGTGATCGTCAAACTTTTATATCTCAGTTTAGCGAAGAAAGGAAAGGGAAAAGGAAATGATACTAGCAAGGACTTTTCCATACTTTTTGTTTAAACTCGAAATGTTTAAATGTTAATTTTCAGATCGATTTCAGAGAAATATTCGTGTCTCTGTACTTTCGTTTCTTATTTGTTCCTAGAGATAGTCTAGAAATTTTTATTGCGAGTAGAAAGGAAATATGAACTTCGAATTCTCGTCGGTGATCCCAAGGAAGTCGTAACTAATGATCAGGAAGCATGTATATAGCGACGGAGCAGAACGTACGTAGCAACGTATACGGAAGAAATAACTAAGGGTTAGTTTAATCGTACTTTAGGAGTCGAAGGTTTTAACCTTTCTGTTGTCCCCCCATTTACTAAGGGTAAGAAAAGACGATAGTAGGTCGTATACCGAATGTCCGGTCCAATTCGCTAATATATGGTATGGCACGAAATAAAACTCTGCTAATCGGAACGCTTTCGTTGCAGTAACCTTAATTCTACCTTTCTTCTCCTACTGTCTACTACCATTCTACTACACAGTACGAATAAAATCTTTCCACGTTAAAAAGTTAATAATTCAATCGAAAAATAAAATTCTTGACAGTCCTGGAATTCTTTCTGTGACAGAAACTGATTCTTAATTTTCGTCTACCGAAGAATCTAAATCCTTCGAGCCTTTCTGTAAGAAAAGGTAACCGTATGATTCTACGAACAAATAAAATTATATTTTTCTGCAAAATATAATTCTTTCACGTTAACTTATTAATCGCCGCCCAAAAAAGACGATGCCCAATGTATTTGAGACCACCCCCGGTCTCAGGATACGTTAATTTTAGTCTGCTCTAACGAGAGGCTATTTCAGTATAGCAAACAGTTAACCACCTTCGCGCTAAGGTTTGTGTACAGAACTTCGGCAAAGCATTTGGCAGGTACAAACTGTTCTCTATACATATATCGCAAATACGCGTGCCTTCGAAGCGGCTGCCGGAGAATGAAATTCCGCCGTAGAAGTTTAATTCAACTGGGAAGCTGACCGAGCGTAAACGCCGGATGAGTCGTCGAATGCATCAGCGCACTTTTCCATACAAATCGAGAAGCGATATCTTGTCCATCGCGCACGAGATATTATATTCCGTGCGAGCTTGCGAATCGAATTACCATCGCGTGCTGTTAATTCGTTTTTCGCCCGAACTTGTTGCAACTTTTAAAACTTCTTTCTCCTACGGTCAAATTAATTTAATTATGATGAATAAGTTTCTTTTATCTACTAAAACTTCTCCCTTTCTAATAATTGGTTTCTTTAAAAAAAAAAAAAAAAAACGAAAGGTGACTATAATTTTTTTTTTCTTCGTTTCGTTTTAAATTTATTCTATTTCCCCGGTGATAAAATGAAAATCGATTTAATTGCAACGAATAAATTTTCTTTTTCAATTGTTGTCACGTACTAAAACTGCCTATCTTCCCAATAGTCGTTTCTTGAAAAAAGTGATTTTTAAATATTTTTCTATACTCTCGGGAACTAGTTAATCGATGACAATTAACGATCAGACCTCCCGCAATTACCGTAGCCTCGTCAAGCAAGCTTTCCTCAAGACAGACATTCGCCTGGCAGTATCGAAAATCGAGATTCAACGTTGATTTTCTTGGATAGCTTTCGCGAGGCAAGGCGAGGTCGGCTATGTTCGCTCGTTCTCTCGATTAGGCTTCGCCGTCATTAAAAGTTTATAAAGAAGCAGAGCTACCAGTCGAGGCATAGAGAGAGAGAGAGAGAGAGAGAGAGAGAGAGAGAAAAGTAGAAGAAGTGGAGGAACGAGGGTCGGAGACGGGGGTGAAGGGATCAACACCCTACCTCGTCGAACGGGAGCGGCAAGAAAGTGAGGCGAGGAAGGAGCGACAGAGACGAGGAGAGATTCCAAGCAAGTTTTCTCATGTGCAATGCATAATGAGGAAAGGCAGACGGCGTATAAAGGGCCTACAAATGAGGCTCCGGTTATACATACACATTCGGGCCAGATACGCGTAGCCAACGCGTGCAAACGTGCACGTGCACACGCACAGAGGTTTAGGCGGGGTGTGAAAGACTTCGCGAAACCAGCCCTCTCACCTACGTTGGGTTACACACCGTTGCTATCCGCGACTTCTAAACGCGCAACCAAGTTAAAAACTTCTCCCTCTGATTTTAGTTATCCCGGTGGAAACTTCGGAAACGGTGCACTCGTAAAGTTCTCGGTTAATCTCCTGCTGTTTGTGCTGCGCTCGCGTTGTGACGCGCAACGATCTTCGGACTCTGATGCGAGATTTAGAGAATGGACTTTTAGGGGAAATATGTGGGTCGTGCATGGTCCAATTCAGAAAAAAATGAAGATGAACTTGGAAAATTTCGAAATCCCTTGACACGCACATAAAAGATCGATACGCCATCTTTTGCATTAAAATCATACAACTTTTCTATTAAACAATTTTTTCATTAGATACGCATAATCTGAAAGTTATTTCAGACGTGCAAGTTATGTGAATATATCTCGAAAATGTTTTTCCGAACAATGTCGTATTCTTAACTCTTAAGTAGATTTTAAGTTGATAGTTGCATTACGTGTTGACATCATTATTTTCATTTACCAATTTGAATCAAACAAAACCTTTAAACGTTAAGGTAAAGTCTATTTAAGAATCTAAAAAAATGTTTAAAGAAAAACGTAATTGTTATTGAATTTCGATATTTCTGATGAAATAAGGAATTCGTATTATGTTGTACGAGTAACTTCATGGGTTGTTAAGTGTTATTATAGTTTCTGTCAATGAATTTCACTCACGGTAGAGTAGTCGGTTGCTCAATACAGACCATTAAAATAATAGCCGACGAAAATACGAGCACATAATGACCGACGCATGCTGCATGAAAAGCGATTAAAGGTGTTGGATCGATTTTCCCTAGTAACTGACTCGCCATGCTCGCTGACGGCCAATGCAAATCGTCGAACATCGTCGTTATTAACGTTGTTCGATACCAAATATTAACACGAATTTTCAATATTCTGTACTTTCTGTATCTTACATTATCCGTCAATTTATGTTGTTCAGAGATACCATTGGCTTACCTTGTTCATGATTTGGCGGGGATAGTCCCGCCTCGTAAGGATCGACTCTGTAACAGAAAGAATCAATCATAATTACTTAATTTTATAATACATAATAACAAATTATAATAAATATGAAGCAGGTATTATTTTTCTATTGTAATTATCTTCGCGCCATTTACTCATCTTCTCAATGTTTACCCCTTGATTCTAAAATAAATCTATAATATATTTCCCAAAGTCTATAGCACAGAATCTTTTCCAAATGTCTGATTGTCGTATCAAAGTAAATATTTAAATATTTTCCAAATAAATTTTTTCCCAAATTAGAGTTGATTGCGCGCGAACAAAATTACATTCACGCGTGGAAAAGGACAATCTTCTCGTCTGTGGCACGTCTTTTTAACCTTTTCCGTTATTGCTGCGTCTCGTGACGCCAGCTAATGCACGCAGGTTAGTCCCCGATCGTGCATCCAATCCCGCATCTTCACCCCTCTTCCCCAATCTTCTCCTCTCTTCTGCCCCTCAACGGGCACCACCGAATTCCCGTAATCTAATGAATGGCCTAACCCCAATATCCTCTCGGCTCAGCCTCACCGCCGCTACCCTCTATGTACTTTGCCTGTATGTACCATGCATGTAAATACGTTCACGAACCGAGAGATCCGAGCGATATCGGCTCGCTCCCGTGCGCGGCGTGTGTTTCTTTAAAATTCGACTACCCTCCAGCGTCGATTAATTATTTTGACATTATCGAGACTATTTCCCTCCTCGATTTATCCAAGACGATCGAATCCAATGTCCAGCAATTTCCCTCGGATCAATTATTCCCTCAATTCCCTGATATAGCGATAGTAAATTTTGTTAGATTACCAGATATTTGTTTAAAAAAAATTGGAAAAATTAAAAAATTACAAAATTAATTAATCGTAGATCGTTGTTATCGCCAATACTGCAACTAGTTGAGACTTAATGCCAACGAATAAACTCTTTACAAGCAAGGATTACTTGCAGAAGTAGGATACACTGATTGTTGAGAAGATCGTGGACGCGTACGTTCAGCGAAACAACCAAGAAACATGAAGGCGGAGACGTTGGAAAATGCGAGAGGGTACGGGAAGAAATTAGTCGGAAGCAAATTGGCAAGAGAGTTGAAACTTTTCAATGCGCTTCGTTAGGTATAGTGACCCGACCAGCGCGACTCGCGCCAACGTCTGACCCCCTCCCACCCTCCCAGCCAACTATCTACCAATTGCGACGACAAAGAACGAGCATGACCCTAAAACACCAAAGGAACAAGTACAAGTAAAAAGTAGAAGAAGAGAAAAAAAAAAGGAAAAAGAAAAACGAAATTCACGGATGGAAAATATCATCAACCGCCGGTTGTATCAACCCCCGGCGACGCATCCGCCGTCATATTTAAATCCGGACCAGCGGAACAACAGCTAATTACTGGACGGGTGGAAGCAAGGCGAAGTTCTTTCGTCCAGAACGAAGGGACGGACGAAAGAGGCACGCAGGCTCGAGGCACCGGTGGAAAACCGGCGGCTCAGCAGCAACAGGGCAAGGAAGCGCAAATGTGTTTATTTTCTGGGAATAATAAAAAGGGTCGTCCGGGTGCGTCCGTGACGCAAGCGGCGATCGTACGAAAGTTGGGAATAATGCTTCGGACACGACGTTCGTCTGGCTTTGCCCCGAGAGCTCTGCTCTACACCCGCTCTCGCCCACTCGCACCCACAACCCGCTCCCCGCCCAGCCTTTGCCGATCTCCAGCAGCCTACCCTTATACGCGTGTCCGCCGCAGATTCAGACTCCTAATTAAGACGAGGGTGCGAGAGGGGTTTCAGGGGTTTCTGCCGGGTTCTCCCTGAAGGGAGGTGGGAGGATGTGGGTGTGGGTAGCAGAAGGAGGGTTTTCACGAGGTAAGGGGCACCCGTACCGCGCCGGAGGGGTAAGCCAAGGCAAAGGGGGTAAGGAATATTGATCACGGGACCACCACGGCGGCGAGGCAGGGACTGGCCATACTTTCCCTCTCTCTCTCTCTCTCTCGTCTCCTCCTCCCTCTATCTCTTTCTCTTTTGCTCTTTCTTGTTCTATTCGCTCGTTCTCTGTCTCGCTTTCTATCGTCTTGCCCCCGGTAAGTGTGTCCTACACTCTCGCACGTAAGCATCGAACGTCTTTCGCCGTTGCTCTCGGCGTGCAAGCGGCACAGATCCAACCAGACCAAACCACCAAACGCCAGATGCGTGAAATCAGTCGGTTAGAGGCTGCCCCGCAGCCTTTGCGAATTATTGACGCTGAAACCACGACCGCGGAGCAGATGATGCTGCGAGCTGTGTTTCGGGACTCGGCCTTTCGGGAGTGCCGGCCCGTGATTTGGGCGACACCAGTGCTATGAATGCCAGTAGTCGCCGCTGTGAACTGTGACGCTTCGTCGAATCTCGCGAAATCTCACGAACAGTGTACGTGATGGAACAAGCGAGAAGGAGATTCGGAGAATTTCAAGTCGAAATGGATAATTATTGGAAAATATCTCGTTACTTTAATGATTAATACCTTGATGACCTAAACTGCGATATAGCGTGTAGCGGGCGAGGTTTCGTTTTTATCAAGAAAATATGAAGTTTCGAATCTAATTACGTATTGTATTTTCTAAGAAAATGATTGTCAAGTTACAACATCGTTCATAAAGAAAATATTTTGCGTCCAAGTATAATTTTATCCTGCTAGCTGCCTGCATGAAGATTTCAAAAGTATGCTAGAGGATGATTCCGCAACTTCTTGCGCGATAGGCCTATCGCCTCGGCGCATCTTAAACTGAAACTTCGATTCAGGTTTCTAGTATGTTCACAACTAGCTCGACACTGGCGCAAGTTCCCAAGTTGTCCTACAATGAACTCAATTTTCTGAGGTTCAGAGAACTTTTGTTTAAAGGTATTTCCACCTCGTGTGTTGTATCGTCTCATTGAAATCTCTACATCTTTGTCTGAAAATATTTTCCAATCATTTCTCTTTTTCTTAGAAATATAAAATCTGGCGATTAAAAGGACTCTTCAAGAAGAAGAAATTATCGAGAAACAAACTACTCAACAATAATACGATTATTAAAAAAGATATTTGTAACTAGGCTACAGATTTTATTCATTAAACTGTTAAATTGATATTTAAACATAGAATGCATTTAATCCACGAATGAATATTGTTGGAATGATTGCAAAATTTATGTTACGTTACTGTTATAAAATTTACGGTTAATTAGTTTTATTTTCTGTGTCATATTCACCACGATGAAGGTTAATAACAAAATTAAAATTAAACTGAAAATTCCAAAAATAATTACGATCCCCAATGGCTCAATGGCGCCAGTCGAGAGCTGACATCCAAAAATTTTATTAAATATTCGTTATGATCGTCTAAGTTGTAATATAAATTTGCACGAAAATCCATAAAATTCTTTCAGCGAAGATTCGCTGTAAAATTCAGAAAATAAACGAGGGCCGGGATTTCTCGACGATCAGCATGCAAGTGAAGTCAGTCGGACGAAATGGCTCGGTTCCCGCGCACACAACGACTCCGATGTACAAGAGGAGAGAAAACAGGGCCCTCGGACAAAAGTTCCTCGCTCACCGGAATCAGGGTGGCCTGACGAACTTTGACGCACACGCTCGGCCGAACAGAATCTACGTCGTAGACGTGTGTAGCGTTCTCACGAGTTTTCGAGTGATCTTCCAGAATGGCAAGAAGGAGGAACGACTTGGCTCGTTCCCGAGGCTACGACAGGAACACACCGGCACAAAGCTCGAGTTTACACGACGCGACGTAGCGACTCGTCTTTCTGTCCGTCGCTCTCCCTTAATTAAATCTCTCGACCCTTCCTGAAGAACTCGCGCGACTCTAGCAGAGAGCTAGAAGTATAATAGAATGGCCCCCATCGTCCTCGTCGTTCCTCGTTGTCGTAACACGTCGCCACCGCCAGATTTTTCTTCCTAATTGTCGCGAATGTCTAACACAAACCGTCAGCGAGAGTGAAGCTTTTATCTTTCGGTGGTGTTTTTTGAATTTGAATCGACAATTGATATTGGTACAATGAAGGCTTGTAGATTCTAGTAATTTTGTGTGAATTCGAATTGATATCAGATTATTGGTAGATTGTGAAGCTTTATGCTTTTTTACAAAAGAAATTTATTGAGATGGAGCAATAACAACGCTAATAATGCAATTTTATATATTTCTTTGTATTATCTGCATTACGTGCAGCCTCTGCATAAAAATTTAGTTTAGCTTAATTTTAAAAATTCTGATTCGTGAAACAATATAATGAGATATAAATTTAACCCTCTGTTATGAGATGAAGTTTATTAAAGCTACAAATTAAAATGAAATCCATCATGTGACACTATACGACACACCTATATTCTTTAGTATTTAATAGGTAGATTAGTAAGAAACATTGTCAAAAATTTTCTACATTTATGAATAAATTAACTGAAAGTTTGGGTGTCTCCATTTCGAACTTCACGCCCTAAGTACGTCATCTCAACAACAGACGGTTAAATCTAATAAAAGAAAATTTATTCTCGATCCGATTGAATGAAATTGAAAACTGGTCATGTTTCTCTATGTAGAAACCGAACAAAGACCGGCCATTCATACATTAATTTATAATGAAGACCGTAGAATGGCACATGCAGTAGAATTCTATTCATATGATACTGTCTGAGGACAAACACTACACCTATAATCGGAGTTCGCATAACAGAAGTTCTATTTGCGATTTCTCGTTCGAATAATAGCTGGCATTCTTCTCAAACTGAAATATCATTCCAATGAGCGAACCTCAGATAAACTGCCGGGATTTCCAGCCACGGCAGTTCTCCACACATCGTCACCGATTAAATACCCCCCCCCCCCCCACGATCTATATTTACCATTCTTCGAAGCACTATCAAATCGCCCAATGAGATGACTATTATTGCGCGGCAAGAAGTTATATCGAACAGCTCGATGCGCCGACCTCGGCATAATGGCCGATTGATCTATCGTGGATAACGTCTTTTCTGAGTTCGCGACCTCTTCAGGGATTCAATGCAGCGGCATTTTCATGGCTCCAGGTGGCCGTTATTCGGTCCGGTAACGAACGTCAAGGGCGACCTCGACGAGGCCGGAAGAGATCTCATTGTCCAAAAGCGGAGGCCACGATAGGAGGGTTGCGCACCGCCGGCAACCAGCCAACTCAAACTTTGATATGGTTTCCTAAATAACCAAGGCTACCGATACCGCAGCACGATAGTCCTCTCTCTCTCTCTCTCTCTCTCTCTGTCTTTCTCTCTTCCACCGGTCTCCGCCCTCTCGTCCGCTTCTGCATCCACTTGGTCCGATCTATGGCGTGGCCAGGGTTGGTATCGTAACTACTGTCGAAGCATATTGAAACCCTCACACCAACAATGACCCAACTTAGTCCTCTCTCTCTCTGTCGCTGTCGCGTTTCTCCGCCGCGCCACGTAATAGACACACACGCCGGTGTGGCGTGCCCTTCGTCGCGAGAATCTCGCCGCGAGCGTGCGTTTGTCGTTTCGCGTGCAAAGGTTGCCCGTGTGCGGAGCGTGGTCGATCGACCGCGAGTACAAGATTCTCTTCTCTTTCTATTTCTCTCTCCCTCTCTCCCTCCCTCTCTTGCTTTCACAGCACGGACCGCGTCTGAGCAATTTGAAAGCGGAGTGACAGGCAATCAGGAAGGTAGACGACCAGCTAAGGACAGCGTGAAGGAAAGGGCTGCAGAGGGACACGCGTAATGACCGACGATTTATCCGCGCGCAAACGAGCCAAGAATTTCGAATTAAAATCTGCGGTCGTAATTCGTTCGGGAACGAATGTTGAATTTGAAATTGGGACGAACGGAGGATTGCGAGAGGTTGCATTTTAACGAGGGAAGAATTTCTTTTTCTTCTTTTTTTTTTTGGTGGCGCCTCGAGTGCGCAGATGCCTGTAAATTGTGACTTATTCGAGGTTTCAATTTGACGAGTCAATGCTGTCGTTACCTGTTAACAACCATATGAAAAAAATAGGAAATTTGTCATGAAGTATACATTCAATGGAGGGTATTAGAACCTTGTTGCTGATTATCTCGAAATTAGTCCGCAACGGACTGGTATAAAACGCACGTTGCAGAAATCAGGCGTAAAAAAAGGGTGAACTCTCGTTCCTAAGAGGAACCGTTCTTGGCCGCTACGGATGTTTATGACTTCATTATTCCCGGTGTGGCAAGATGGAAGCGTACGATAACGATCGCGAACGAATTCACGCGTACGAGAGGTGGGCGAGGGGGGGGGGGGTGAGACGGGGGAGGTTTAGAATATCTTTCCTCGAGACCAGGCCAGAAGTTGG
>NW_025110110.1:240760-281768 GCF_011392965.1 Frieseomelitta varia | reverse complement strand
GGGGGGGGGGACGGTGCAGACACCCCAGAGGCGAACGCCCTATCGTCCTTCCACTTTTCTTCTCTTTCGCTCCTTCGCCCACCACCGGCCAGCGTTAATTACTAATTAATTGTTTCGCATGTTTGAGTTTTAAATGGATAAGTTAAACAGCGCATAAGAGGCCTGGACGTGGAGAACCGATGGGTATACCTTTCCCTTTTGCCCCGGCTCTTTCTCCTTCCTTTGCTCTCCCTTTTTTCTCCGTCTCTCTTTCACCTCGGCTCCTCGTACCCTTCGCGTACGATTACCGTGCAAACGGTGTGCCGGTTAACGAGGTTAGGATGACCGGTGCGAGCGAACGAACCGCGCTCGTTCGTTTATTCGTTTCTCACCTCGTCATCGAAACACCGCAAGCGTGTGCGTTATGTAACCCCGAGGTGCGAAACTTTTACACTATCGGTTAGGTGTACGAACCGCGAGAGAGGTCTTGATTACCACGGCAGTGAAACTCACTGACGATTGGATTATTTGAAGTACAAGTCGAAGTGAGGTATCAAAAGGTTTTAAAATAGTTGGTAGAAAAGAAACGGAAACGATACAAATATCTCGAGTTCTTTAAATTTCATAAATTTATGAACTTTAGAGTAGAAAAAGGATTGAAAAATATTCTTGTAAATTGTAAGCTACAAAATTCTCCCATTAATCAATAGTCTAATGACTGACTAATTACTACAATTTTTCTTTCCATAGTCATTGGAGTAACACCTATTTTACAATTATTATAAACACACAAGTTGAACTTCTTTCTTTAATCAAAGTTTCAATCCTCGATGAGTCGCGTCGCAGCTGTACAAATCGTTGTACCTCGATCTCGCGACAGAGGGGTTGATAGTACGAAACTGGAATGGAACCTTCCACAGTTGTAATCGGTGTTCAAATAAAAAGCCTTAATGCCAAGATAAAACGTCTCATTTGTCTACCGACGATTTTTCTCTCCGTTTTGAGTACACGTTGTATTTCTCTTCTGGCCGGAGGTAGACAAGGGTGAACCGGGGTGGCAATCATCTTAAACACCATTGTCACAGACACCTCGTACAGGCTGGCTGCCACTCTCGGTGCCGCGCCACCTGATTCTTCCGTAATTGAGATGAATCGATAAGGACAAGCTCCCGTGGCGGAAAAAAAAAGGAGAACCAGCTCGAGTCGAGGGCGCTGCTTTTTTAATTCGATGAGCTAATGTACCGACAGTTACATTAATGGCGCCCCGAGGGACTCTAACTTCCTACCCTTTGTAACGTTGAATTTCGAATCGATGGATTGCCTGGCACGCTGTCGATTTTTTCGGAGACACGTCCAATATAAATAATTTCTACTACGATAAATAATTTAAAAAGAAATTGACCAATTTACGAGATGTTGTGCGATGATTATAGAAGAATCAAAAGTGAAGAAAATTTATCTGAATTTTTGACAAAAAGTAGTAAAAACTTAAATTATTCGATTACTTTTTTTACTATTCGCTTGTCAGACTTGTTAATAACACGTCATGTATTCACGATAGTCTATTCTATATCCTAATTTCGAATAAAACCATTTTTTACGAGGTTATTTTGGTTACTTTGTTAATTTTGGAGGGCTGAAAGGCGTTCCATTCGAAAATTTCTGCGTCTCATGACAAATCTACACGAGCATGTAAAAATAAATTATCTCACCCACAATCACTGTCAATCACTTTGAAAAATTCTCTGTAGAATTATACGACATATATCGATCCTAGTCACCAAAGACACCTCTGTCCGATCGCGAAATTCAAGCCGCCTTTAAATCCAATGATCAGAGCGTGCCTTTCAATCAAGGGGGGATGGGGGGGAGGGGCGGAATAATGAAAGCGAAATAGAGAGAAGGTGGGCAGGAGAGTAGGGGAGAGAGGGGGGCACAGGATAAATCTGGAATAATCGGGAAACGGGCGGTCGAAATCGAGGTTCTGTTATTGACTGGCGTGCAGGAACTAGGCAGGGGTGGAAAAAGAGGAAGGAGCGGAGGATGGAGCGTTAGGGCAGAAAGGTAGAAAACAAGAGCGCGGGGCAAATCGGTGTCTTAACCGACCGAACGGAGGGGACAATTATTTAGCGGGGCGTCTAGTACGACGTTCTAGTCCGCTACCGTTACGCTGGCGACGAGAGAGGCGAGAGTCCGCGGCTGTTAATTGCTGGCTGTCAGGGGCACGCAGTGACACGGACCACCGTGGCGTAGGGATTGCTTCGTCGAAGGCCTGCACGTCGAACCCTCCTTTCCTGCTCGAGGAAACGCGTGAAACGACCAACGCTGGACTCCGATTCTCCGCCTCTCCTCGCCTATCTAATCTGTCCCGAGTCTGACTGCGGGAAACGTTGCACGTTCCTTGCTTTCAACGAACGAATCCGTTTTCACGGAACAGTTTCATATGATACAAACTGAGAGATTTGAACATCTACCGTTGTTACATGCGATATAATGTAAAACAATTACGTTTCATTTTTAATTGTCGTCGATACTTGTTCCTTAAGACGATGTTGTCCACATTATAAAATCGAATAGTAGATTTGTTCAGATTTCACTGATCATTTATATTTTACAGAATTTCGAGGAATATCATAAAAATTGTTTAGAGAATTAAATACAAATTAATTTTAAAAAATACGAATGTAATTGTTACTCAACCTAGTATACCAATAAAATTTCAGTACTAGTAAATATAGTACAGGGAAACTGACAAAGGTACAATAAAATCCCGAATTTACACAATAGTTCACGTAGTGAAGGATACATTGAGTTCTCGTCTAATATAAATTCATATTCAGATAAGTAGTATCAGTCGCCAGAACTTAATTAAATCAAACACCAATAAAAATTTTGTTCAAATAAATGAAGCTCGCGCAAATTCACTACTAACTACTAGAATACTACTAGGAATTCTAAAGAATTTTAATCGAGTAGAGATGGAGAAAAGAAGTAACAAATTGACAAAATTCTCAGATACCAATTCAGCTCGACTAAAAGCCTTTCGATTTCCATGTATCCACTCGGTGAAACAACAACGAGGCAACGAGGCAACTAACTCCGTCGCAGGAACGTAATTTCAACGCTGACAGGTATTTATCCTGCGCGGCAGGAAGCGGTGCTATGTGGACGGTCGAGTAAAGACGAGAAGAGGAGGGGCCGGGAGAAGTAGCGTGACGACGTTAAGAGCATTAAAGAGACGTTTTCCGCCCGACACTTAGGTTTTCGTTGCCGAGCCCACTCCATAGATTCCCGGCCTATCGGCTTAGCGCTTGGCGGGTGGTCTGCAGCCACCCCTAGCTTCCTTCCTTCCTTTCGCGCTGTCTTCCACCGGGATCCACGACGAGGAAGGACGAGGTTCGTTGCCGTTTCTCTCTAGGAAATATTTTCGTAAGCGTAAGAACTTAAGTACCCCGGGCGCATACGGTGTTTCCACTCGTTAAAGAGTCTTCTTCGCGCGGTAACAACATCGAAACACACAGGGGGATGAAAGTGTCCCCGAACGTTGTCGAGGAACAACTTCGACGAACGAACGAGAGACTCGTTTCGACTAGTTACTTTGGACGAGAGATTCCTTTCGAATTTAGTTATTTCGGACGAGAGATATTTTAAATTGGTGGAATAGAAGGATTTTCAACCCTTGTTTCGCTCCCCTTTATTGCCTTGCGACGTTGCTTTTGGTAGTTGGTGGAGGAACAGGTTCCGGAAGATTAGAAATTCATTTGAATATTTTCGCGGGTCGAGATAGCGCTCGCGGTGGCGGAACGAGCGAATAACTGGTTCTCAGAATGTAGTCGCAATTGAATGCGGCATTGGGGCAGTGATAACCGAAGGAAATGAAAAGCCTGGAACGTTTTCATTTTGCTACGCTTTGTTAAATTTCAAGTCGTTTTGACTCGGTCTACTGCCCGCTTTCTAAAAGTTTCTATTATTATTATTTCATTATACATTTTTTTATTAGTAAATAAAATATACAAATCATAAAACATAAAACTTTAAGAAATACTAAAATAATGCACTATCCTGATGATATTGCTGAAGCAATAAAATAAAGAAAAATAAAGCACAAAGATAATATATTTGATCGTTTAAATTAAAAATATTCTTCCTCGCTATCTGGTAAAAATTTTAAGGAAACTTTCATCGTGAAGTAATAGTCAATTCTTAACATATTTCTTTTTTGCCAACCTGATGGCAGCTCGAAGCAAATAACATCGAAACAGCGAGGGTGGTGTTCGCGGTTGCGAATTATTAGCTAAGAGGAAATTATGGAAATAGATATAAATCGAGAAGAAGAGCGCAGACAGTGTCGTCACAGTTAAGCGAGGCAACCAGTTCTGGAGGGGCAGGTCGGTGCACCAACAGAGGCTGGCTCGCCTTTAAAATAATGGAGCTTAAGTAACCAATTTGAAATGTAAAGGTCCATCAGCATAAATTAAACATGGCGCATCGACGTAAAGGATTGTCTTAGCTTCATCGATGATCTCTTTCGCCGGACGAGGAGAAAGGGTTCCCGGAAAAACTTGGCTCAAATTAATTCTTAAATTGTTCAACTCCTAAACTTGGTTTGGCAAGATGAAACTTCCCTTAAAGATAATTAGAATGTAGGATATTTGGAACTCCTTTTCAAGATCTACAATTTATGTAGGATATTTAGAACTCCATTTTAAAATCTATAATTTTAGCTATTATATATTTCATTCAAATTCTCCCGTGTCTACGTAACATTGACCATTTCTACTTACGAACGTCGCGGCAAAATTAAGATATACCACTTGCAAACTACAATGCAACAGTTATATTTCAGATACTTGTGCTAATTTTTTTTATTAGCACGTTTCTCTATATTATTTGAAAGTGTATAGCGTAATTAACATACGAATTACTAGACAACACATCTTTAAAAATATTTTTAAATTTTTATAAACGTAATTAAAGAGATGAAATCAAAATTCTTCTACTAAATATTACACTGTTTCAGATATTTCGCGTATTTTTGCAAATTTTACATGCGTTGTAAAGAACACGCGCATTGATTTCACAATATGTATATCAGCATGAGCCAAAGTTGGACACCTGTCGCCATCTTTTTTACCACATAAAACTCCACCAAGTTCCCCATTAAAAAATCATTTCCTTCTTTCCCCGGCAGTAGCTTCGAAACTTAATCGCTCTTTGAAGAGAGAGATATCCTCCGGGTCAGATGCTCGGTGCGGTCGATTTGTTGGTTAATTTTTCCTTTTCTTTTTTTTTTTCGTTCCACCACTTGCGAAAGCGAGACGGCAAGAAAGAGAGAAGGAGAGATACACCGGAGCTCCCCATTGGCGTGAATTCACGCGGAAGGATCAGAAAGCGAAGAATACGTGGGTCGAGAGTCTGGTAAGCTCGCGTCATGTGCAGCGGACGCGACGCGCGAATTAACAACTCACGCGTCATATCGCACATTATTATCCGATATATCCAGTTATATATCAAACACCTTCGCCTCCCCTCTGTCTGCCAGCCAGCAACGCGAGTCAACGCGATCGAACGCGATCTACGCTCGGCGTTTACGCGGAAAACGTGCCAACGTCGTTGCTCGACGAAGCTCCGGCGAAAGGAAAAGGGAGGACTATCAGTTCCAGACGAAAGCCAAGACACCGAATCGACGTGTTCAGTCTGGCGTGTCGCGAGTCGTTAATATGCCCCGGCTCACTCGCCGGGGTGACATTTCTTCTTCGACGAGTGCGATCCAAGTATTTCGCGAGCAGCCGCCGACTACGGGGGTTGCCAACACCCTACGCGCACGAACGCGGAACCGTTCCGCTGGAAACGTTCTAACCTAATCAACGAATATGCAGAGTGCAATTTTCTGTCTTTGAAATTTCTTCTCTCAGGTGTATAGGATAAATTTCTTTTCAACGGGAAGACTGCTGAATGTTTTTTTAGCCACTTGCCCTGGCAACTGATCGCGGACCATAACGAGCGACCAAACCGTATACAACAATTCGTCGCTTTCATTTTTAACTCGCCGGTATGAAGTCGCTGGATAGAAATTATTGAGAAGTAATAAATTTATTATTTGTCTGCCTATTATTTGTTATACTTAAATATACTAATCGAGAGAATATTGCAATTTTGGGACGTGCGTAGCACGTCATTCCAGCGCGAGAGATTAACGGAGATGATTATTTAAAATAATGAAGGTTCATTGATCAGAAGAATCATTCAATACTGTCCGATTCTAACGAATTTGTATTTTCTCATTTTAAAAAACAAAATGGATAACGTAATGTTTCAGAATATTCAACGAAGAATTAATGTAAAACAATCTTGCATGTGTAAAATCTTATAATTTTACACTTGTGCAACATCTACACTTTGAACGCTACGACTGTAAATTTTCTCGTATCGTTAATCGAAATATTGCTTTGTAATAAAGTTGTAAAGCCGAGATATCCTGTCATCGTTTAGAATACACAGCGATCATATCAATTCGACATCAATCGAATCGAAAACCATGTACGAGTCATCAACGTGCCGTTTCCACCCATCACCGATAGATCATTCCCCTTGATTCCGTTCGCGCGACTCAAAACCCGGATCGCGGTCCGAACGATGGAAATGTTATTTAATCGAATCCCACGGCGTCGATGCGCCACTCTATAAAACACAATTAACGGTGGCCGCGGCGTCAGTATTTCTTCGAATATTGATCGCCGGAATCGTCGAAACGAGAGGGAAAAGCCGAGTCGCGAAGCAGCGCGTGGTAGAGGTTAGCGTTTCAGCCGAAGCTGCACGCGTTGAAAAGGGTTGATTAGGGATTCGGCGTGTTGGGGGTCGAACACGTCGGGCTATGTTGGAAGGATGCTGGACCGTGCTTGTAGGCATCCAGCGGTCGGAGGGACCCAGCCAGGTTCGGGGCAAATGGCAGCCGGATGATTGATCGCCCGGCTAATTGGATGATCGATGACTCAAGTTCATCAGTGGCTGTTCAGCTCCTGGCAAAGGATGCCTCGTTCGCACGTGAGCCAACCCCACCTAGTGAGCCAGTATACGTGCGCCTGTATCCGTATAACTTACGTTCGTGTAGATCTGTGTGAGACAAGCGGGGAAAAGCGGGTTTCGGTTCGATGTCTCCGGCAAGGTTGAAACAAGCCACGTTAATATTCTTCGCGGCTGCTTCGTCTCTTTTTCTTGTTGACTGATAGCTCGATTTATTCCCTTTTCGGCGCTCGTTTTTTGGTATTTGACTGTTGGAACGTGTTGGTTAATCTGACAGTTCTTGGCTTCTTTATTTTTGGACGAGAGATTCGTCTCTGATTCTTTTAAATAGATACTGTTAATAAATGATGAAACGAAAAAGGATCAATGAGCGACAATAATTATTATATCTTAATTACATGTAACGAGTGCAAAAAAACTTATCTTCGTCAAAATGTGCTCAAAGGATTAATGGAACAGCAACAATGATAGATAATAAATAGATAATATTAATATTAAGATATATTAATATTATGATACAAATAAATAGATAATATTTCTGAAAATATATGAAACTTCTTCTCATAAAATCGATTAATTAATATTTGTTTGTCACTAAAGTTCCTTCTAAGCATGTTAGCGACAACGTTTCAAAAATTCATGTTCAATTCTTCGAAGCTCGAACTTATTCCCTTCTTAAACACACAGGAGATCATTTCTGTCTTAAAAATTGCATGTCCCTTTAAGTGTATTCTTGTTTCCTTAGAGCAGATTTCAAAGGCAACTAGTACTTTCATATTCAGTAAATTAACACAGCAAAGCGTAATATTTTCCTCTCGGCCGGTGCACCAAAGTGCCAACACCTTCGTGAGCGTCTTCGAGCGAACGAAAAGTAGATTCCGGGGGAAGGGTACAACGCAACCGGTAGAAAGCTTAGTTCACAGTGTATGCTTGATATACGGTTGGCACGTGAATGCAAATCAGATCGTAAATCACGGGAACAATGTCTTAATGTCCCGGTCATACGACGCCCACTGGTGCTGGAAGACAACAGCCTTGGTTTTCGCGGGAAGGAAAGGGTGCCTTTTCGGATATTCATAGGGAAATAAATTAGTAGGCGCACGCGTCGCGAAGGAGCCATTACCGGTACCTCGTTGCGTCGTCCCTTGCAAAATTTACGTAATTTGCAAAATAATTCGCAAGACAGAGTTAAAACATTTTCTTCTTCTAGAATTTTCATCGAAGTTTTTAAACTGTTTTACGTAAAACACCAAAGGAGCCCTATTATATTATCGGTCGAAAGATAGTCTTTAAATACAGATATTTATAAGGTTGTTGGTACTTCCATGTAATATTTAAGCATACAAAAGGTATGGATATTATACATATCATGGCAAAGTGACAATAGATAATTTTATGAAATTTTTGAAATGACAGGAATAATGTAATTTTTCATTCGAATTAAGAAATCATAGGTGAAAGAATTATAATCATAGATAAAAGAAAAAGAAAAAGAAAGAGGAGAGCAAAACTCAAAGGAAATATGGCAGCGAATCTTTTACACCGACCCCCCGAAGATTTGGAAGTTTCCAGATAAAAAACGAAAGACAAAGAGTATCCTCTCTGAGTGTTCGTTTATGCCATTTAACTTGCAAATCCTTCCACCGGGACCGCTGATACCCGTGGAACATGTGTGGAAACTGAGGAAAAGTCTTAGCCTTACCTGCCTCACCCTTCCTGAAGAACTACCACCAAGAGGGCAGACGATGGTTGGAGGGGTTGGAAAGGGCGGGGTTGGAAAGACAGCGAGAGAGTAGGGCGTGTGAAAAATCCAAAGGAACAAAAGGTGCTGGGGTCCTCGAACAAGAGGTGGAAAGTAGCGATCCTTCGCGAGGGGAGTACTTCGAAAGGGGTACACCGGATGAAATATTTTTCGTGTAAAGTGTATACAATCAGACTACTTCGATACATCCTTCGGATAGAAAGTGAAGACCCTCTTCGTATTAACGCGTTTGCTGTTTCAACAATAAACTTTAAGACACAGTTTTTGAAGTTCCTTTCAACCAGACAAAATAATCCCATTACGATTATCGCGTTGAATATAGAATGTATAAGATAAAAGCAGAAACGATGAAATAAATAAATAATAATTTAAAATCATTGAAAATCTCCAACTAATCTCCTAAATTCCGGCTATCAATATGCTACGAAACAATTCCTTTCGCCGTTTCAACGCCTCGACGCGACGAGAAGCCCACCCTCACCTCTGGCAATTGTACAAAAGAAACATCGGAGAAGAGTTGATCGGAAGAATTCACCGGAAGGTAATTCTCGTCGAAAGAAGCTGAAGAGGGCGACAGGAATAAAGGACAGCGTGCATCGAACGCTATACAGAATCCGGAGCTATAACGGCGCCCCAACGTTGGCGGAGATGAGAGGATGATGGAGAAGTGGGTGCGATCAGAGTCGGTTGCCGGATAGTTTACGTCGAGCCGGCTTTGAGTTCTCTCTCTCTCTTTCTCTCTCTCTCTCTCTCTCTTCTTCCTCTCTAGCTTCGTTCGAGGGATTGAGAGGGAACGGAGGAGGAGTTAGTCGGTTTACGATGATGGCGCGATTCCCTTTATGCCCGCCGCGGGTCAGGCGCCACCGCCAAATCTTAGCTTCTTTGGACGAGATCTTCCTCACAGGCGTGGAAGGAAGGATTCCGCGAGCGATAATCGCTCGTAAAAGCCGCCACGCCGTTGAATATCATTATCGCGTTGCGTTTCTACACTGTGTCAGAATCGTAACGCGCGGAATCGTGCAATTTTTCACCCCGTCACGCGTCCTACGACGGCCATTCAATTCTGATAACCACGTCGGTGATTTTATCGCAGGCATACGTTGGTGGAAACAAGGATCTCGCTGTTGCTACAGTGTCGATTTGTCGCGGTGTATCACGTATTAGTAAAGTTTTCACTTTACGTATGTCTAAATAAAAGTCTGAATTTAAAGTTGTTTAAGGGGGTGTGCATTGTATTCGTATGTTGGCGTAGAAATAGATTAAGTTAACATCGATATTGAAGAAACTTTTATCGAGTGAATTTTATATTTCTTTGTATCAAAATAGTTTATATATATTCGACGAAGAAAAACTATTTATTCTGCAGAAGTTCGAACTAAATTTTAATTATCTTATTAAATAAATTTGCTTGTTGAATTTATTTGAACACGAACTCTTAATATAAGAATGAATGAACATTAATAATGGAGGAGAATCGGTAGAACGCCAACTACATAAATTATTTATCCCTTGACAAATTCTTATAAATGAAGTTTTACTGTATTTGTTATACAGCGTTAAAGGTGTAATTACACTACAGTTAGTATCATTTATTATAAGAATTATTGTCACGAAAGTTTATACTAAAGTTATAAAAATTTCAGTATTAGAAATTACTCCATTATTTGTCTAAACTTGTAAGACACTTGAAATCCCTCGTATCGTATCTTATAAATTCAAGAAAAAAATCACTGAAGGGAACTTAACATATCAATTTCCATTCATTCAGGCTTCAGCGTTCGCATAATTCTTCAAAATGAATCGTCATACCTAGAACGCCCGGGCACACGACGCGGAACGTCCGTGCTTTTTTCGCGAGCGTCTTCATCGTCGTGTCCTTCCGTTTCTTCCAGACATCCGAGACTCCTCCGTAACGGCACAAATTTCCGTCGATAAATCCGCGCGAGCCAACAACAAAAATCTACCCCTCAACGAACTCGAGTAATCGTATTCCCGTTTTAAATGTATTCACTGGCCGCCCCTTCTACCGCGTCGAGCCCCCTCTTCGCGTGTATATGCGTCGATAGCTCGTTCGTTTCGTGTGTTGCACGTGATCCGTGTAACCGGCAGATCGGACGAGGGAGAGAAACGGTATAAGAAGGTAACAGGTTTGGCGAAAGGACGGAAACACATGTAAGAGGGCGGACGTAAGGACGGAGGACGAAGGTGAAGGCAGCCGGAGGTTTCGTCGAAGGGCAAGAAAAGAGGATTCGGACGGCTTGTAATCTCGGCTCAAGGTGTCGTTCGTCGCCTCGGTATCCTGCCGGACACGGAGAGCAAGTTGAGCCGAGAGAAGATTAAGCCGTATTCGCCTTGACTCTGCGATGAGACAATTCGACCGGGGGGTGTGTTGGTGAAAATATTTGGCAAAAAAGAAGATGGAGATTACTTTGGGGATGTTACTACGGGATTACCTGATATAATTAAAATTAACTGCTCTTTCTGGAAAAATTACAAGATACAAATATTTGACACACGCGTATGTGTACGAAATTTTTACAATGCTTTCCATTAAAATCTTAATTAGATTAAAGAAGAATGGCATAACAAGCGTGATAATTGTTTTCCCAGTTACGATTCTACTCTCTATCACTCTATCACTATCTGATTGGAAGAGAAATGAATACAGAGGACCAGAGATGATAATTGTTCCCTCGTTTCGCAGCGAAAAGTTAATTCAACCATCAAAACAAATGGGCGAGATTAAAATAGCGAAAGAGAAGGTTTCTCTCGAGGAGGTGTCTAGGGTTGCAGACAATTTTGCGCTTGTAAATAGGGCCGAAGGAGGAAGGCGTAAGTAAATTAGGCCGGACGAGACGAAAGATTTTGATAAGAATCTCTCCCTCGGCATTTTTAAAAGCTGACTCTCAGGGAATTGAGACGTCATCACGATGCTCTGGCTCGTTCTCTCCCGATCTATCCCCTCGGTTGTGCCGCCTCCTTCGAGAGCCGTTTAACGCGAAAGCGACGCGCGTTTGCCCTCGCAACAGCCAGCTCCGGCCTCATCCTTTGTTTCGCCTTCATAAGATTTTTAAACAGCGCGAAATGAGCTTTCGCAGCTCGTCGACGGGAAACGAACGATTATCGTCCGGCTTCGTCTCTTCGCTTGGCCCCTCGAATGACAAAAAATTAAAGGAACGACCTATCGAAGAAACTTCTCAGCTCTTACACGCATGTTACGTGTGTCTTTTGTATAAAATAAAGGAATCAACTTTATCTTGATCCGTTACAAAGTGATGAAAAATTCCACCGAGTCTAAACACGTTCATTGTATAGCAAAGAAAGAAACATTATTTTGAGCTTGATCGGCTTGTTGTGAACTTTTACGATTGCAGGATTACGATGCAATGTTGATGTAGGTTACAAATGTAGTCTAAGAGTTCCATCACCGCTGTGTACTGTTTCTAATTACGGAAGTTTGCGCACCAACTCCAATAAAGCAATTTCAGCAGAAAGTAAAATATTAAAGGATCGACGTACTAACTGAGGTGGAACGCATATGTTCATTTACAATTCAGAACAAAGGACAGAGCGTGCTCCCTCTATTTATTCATAATGTAGCAGTTCTGGTTGACTTGATGCAACAATGTAACCGTTGCGCGAAGAATCATTACGTTCGTCTAATGGTAATAATTAGACTGCCGAGTTTTCTGCATTTCTATATGCTCGTGAACGTAACTAAGGGAACTGGGCCTAAATAGGAAATCATTTTCATCTCGTTAACTATTCTAAGAAATACACTGATATTTTAATTTTTGATATACATCGAGACAGCCGAAAGAAAGTAAAAATTTGTCTGTACAAGATTCTTTAAAATTTTTTGTCCTCTCAGTCTATCATTATTCTTGTTAAATATAACCTTATTTTCTAAAATTATGGGTTATCTCGTGCCTTTTCTACTGTAAATTATTTTACGTACCAAATACTATGGAAATGCCATGAAAAATATTTCGAATATTCCAGTTTGCGCTTTCAAATTTCTTTATACTTTCGAATTCCCGAAAATTCTATAAAACGTACGAATAACATTTGCTCTCTCACGGAGCAAATCCTCGACGCTCCGTGAGAGAAACCCGATTTTCCAGAGATTTCCCAGGAATCAAAGACAAACCCGTCCCAGCTTTCCAATGTAAAGAATCCGGACCGCAGGGCAACGAGTAGAGGCGACACAGGCCGCGGTTGAAGGGGGTGGTGGGAGGGTGAGTCAAGGAAGGAAGGGAGCCGGATTCCAAGCATTTGTATCGTTTTGTCGTACTTCAGTGTCGGCACGCGTATCGTATGGCATCGCATTATTGCTTTTATGGCCAATAAAAGGAAGGCCGCTCCGGTGAGGCCAGCACGCCGCCTCCGCAACGACCGACCCCTCCGATCCTCGGACCGTTCCATCCTGAAACCATCATCTACTTCTCCCGTGTCCACCTCCCTCATCCTTCTGGCCAGCGACGTTATTGCCGACTGGCTCGTTCGTTCGACCATCGGAGGTGTTGCGATTGGTTTCGTATTTGGAAGGGAATATAGTTCGGGGACTCCCCGGCCCAGTTAACCGTTTGCCCACCCTTTGGGACGCTCCGAAAAACGACGCACGCTGCTAGCCAGCTCTGACACCTTCTTACGCGTTGTACAAATATTACTGGAAGCTTGTTGGTCAACGTTTGCCACACGTTCGGTATATGTACTTTGGCTTCGTCTTTCTTTTTTTTTTTTTTTTTTTATTTGATCGCTCGTAAGGGTAGATTTGCTGGATAGTAGTGATAGTGATCTCGATACACTGTATCATTTGGTATTAATATTATTGTTGTGGTTTTATATAACAGTAGTGGATAAAATATATTAAAGGTTTTGAGGGATTGTATTTCAAATATTTTATCACCATTCGATATGCCAGTTCCTCGCATGAGTTTCAGTAGAAGTATCTAAACTTTGATGAAGTCAGTTTAAAAAGTTTAAGTCAGACCAGCAAGTTTAACTGCTGAATATGCTACCGGTAGCATCATTGCTTATTAAAGTTGAAAATTATACAACGCCAGTGATACCATATTATAGTATCAACCAACTAACAAGACCATCAGAAATTGTTAACTAATCCAATACTCCTCCAACTAAACTGAACTAAGCAGATCTATGGAATATCTTTCATCCAAAATCATTCATGTACACATTCAATCTACCTACTTTATACTCTGTCCAACGCGAATATACAACTTTCCAAATGCTAGGCAAAAAGCAAGGAAGAAGAATCATCTCAAACAATTACGTTTCTCCAGGCAACGATGAATCACAAAAGCGGTAGCGTTATCTCACGTGACGTTGGCAAGAGCAACGCTCGCGAGAGACTTGTGGAAGACACGGTCGTTAAGGATAGGAACTCGTCATTCTTGCGGAACACGAGCTGCTCTTTTCTCTAGGAGGAAGGCAGCTCGTTGCACCTACAGGCGAAAGATAACCAAGCCCACCCAAGTCCTCGAGACATCAAGGCCTCCGTTTCTAGCTTCCGAGAGTGCGACGATATATCTCTCGTCCCCCCTTTCGTCGTTCTTCACTCCACTCGCCGTCGTCGGAGTTCCGATGCCTCGCAGAGGGTGCACGATGACACTCGGTTACGACATTAGCGACGTTTCCCACACTGTCTACGGATCTACTTCGTCAATGTCAGGCGACGCGCGGGGCCACCCGTCGAACAACTTTTCCGAGAAATAAAGCCGAGAGATTGAAAAGCGTCCGGCCGTTTGCCGTTGTTCAACGTTTTCAACGGAGAATAATACCGATGCCCATGTGTGGAGAAACATTCCCGAAACTGATACGCGAGATACACGAGACGAATAGAGAAAAGAAAACGGAGAACGATGATATTTTTGCTCCGTGGTGAGGAATTGTTAGTTGAGTAATAAAATCGTAAATAGAAAATATAGTTGATTGAATGTACTGAAGCATGATAATGATGATGGGAACATAAAGAAATAAATGTAACGTTTATTTGCGTCTCTTTAAGATTCTTATCGTGAGGAACAGGTTATATTGAATGAATATTTTATAAATAGTAATAAGAGATAACGTTCAAGTTCCTTTGAGATTCTTATCACGAAGAACAGGTTATATTGAATAAATATTTTATAAATAGCGATGAAAGTTGCTTATAGAAGTCACGCACCTATTTCTTCTCGTGTATCGAATATTAATAATTACGTGAGAAATTAATAAAAAAATGATGCAGTTGATCAGTTTGGTTTTCTCGCGTAATTGTTTTATTTGGAGAGAGCCAGTCCCGTTTGGTTGCTTTCTTTGCTCGACGTATGCTCGTCTACGACCGAGCATTTAAAGACCGTCATTCAAGGAACCGAAAACGAAGATCGGTGGAGATTGATCGCGGAGATCAGAGGGTTTGCATCAGCCGTGCCTTCCGACACGACAAATTAAATCCCTCTCGTCTGTCTCGTTCTCTCTGTTCAGCATAGAGGAATCCAAAGATTTCTAAGGAAGTTCCGCCTTCGTCCTATGCTCCTTTCTGACTTTCTTAGGGCGAGGATTCGAGTCATCCCTTCGCCCTCCCCCTCTATCCGTGTCTATCCGCTGGCAAAGTCGATAATCGATATGTCTGTTCGTGACAACACGGTCCAACTTGTAAATTAATGTATTCTCACGTACAATGCATAAATGTACGAATAATTTTACGTATCAATAGATGTCAGAATGTGTATAAAATATACCTTTGTTTCACAGATATGTCCACCTACAACGGAAATTCACCATTTTCACTGAATTATAATACACGACGATTCAACGCCAAAATAACCACGATGAAATAAATCTGAAATAATCCAAAGTCACGACAAAATAATTCTATATCTTCAGACGTAAGTAGGAAGGAAGGAATAATAACATTTTTTCTATTTAATATCTCACACGTAGAATGACGTTCTGTCAATTATTCACTAGAATCAAGTTCAGTATTAAACGAAAACTGTCATTTCTTCCTTCCGACTTATTTTTGTATATAAATATATATACCCTCCGGTCGGTTGTACAACGATTTCAGGGACACCGTGTACCTTACAGATTCACATCTCCGACAACTCCGACCAAGTTAGACGAACCCCCTCAAGGAACCAAACCACGACCAAGACACGAAGGAAGGAACGGAAAGGAGAGAAAAAAAAAAAAAAAGAAAGAAATCACATACATTTCTTTAGAAACAGCATCTTAGTCGGTCGGCGAGTGGTTGATTTACGTGTGACTCGAGGCGAGTCTCCTCCTCGCCCCTGATGTAATGGTACACCATCTGATTCCAATAACCATGAATCTATCAGACGTCAAAACGCAATCTCCACCTGAAAAGCGGGCTGCCCTCGGCCGTGAGAGCCGCGTTACGCCCTGGCGACCACAAATCTCGCGGTATCTGCGATCGTATATCTTACGTGTTACGTAGCTTACTGGCAACGCGTGCAACGCCCGATGTAAAGGAAGCTGACTGGCTGAGGAAAGAGCGAGCGAGACGTCTACCAAGTCGTTGTCGTTGTCGTCGTTGTTGGCAAGCTCGAGGGAGAAGGGCGAGAGGAGAAGAGAGAGAAAAAAAAAAAGAAGAAGTGGAGAGGGACACGGTCCGCCAGGATTTCTCTCCGTTCGACGGAGAAGAGACGGCCAGGAGGAAAAACCGGGGAGATTGCACGGAGCAGCGGAGAAAGTTGCAAACTCGAAAACTTTCCGAGGCCCTATTATCTCCGACGAGACCACCGTCCGGCACCAAGGGGGTTGTCCGGTATACCTCGATCTCTAAATACTCCCCCTTCCCCCCCCCCCCCGCCCCCTCCCAGTACATTCGTCTGCTGTCGGGGGCCGTTTTCATCGAGCCACTGCGGGGCGGAAGAGGAGGGGAAAACCAATGCGAGAAAGAATCGAGACTTGAAACGACTGGCTAGTCGGGCGATTTGTGTTCTCGAAAACGGATTAAGAGGCAATAGCTTTCGTGACGTTTTTCATTATGGACGAATCATTTTTAGGATAGTTTGGTATGGTTTAGGTTTGTAGACTGCATTACATGTACGGGAAATATATAGAAAATACGGAAATAGTTTTGTAGTATCGATTGATTATGGATGTTTGTGTATCTACAGCAAGGAGCAAAGTTAAATCAATGACAAAAATTTTTAAGAAAAATATTTTTTATTATTAAGTATGAAAATAAACTTTACTATCTGATTGATTCTTTATAACTTTAGGAAACTGAAGGAAATGTATTTCGAACATTAAAAAATACTGTGAGCTTCCTCAAAGAATGACGAAATAGACACTCATTTTCATTTTATTATACTTTATTTAAAAATAGAAAATATATATTTCATGAAAATTCTATTCATTGGTCCAATTTTCCTTCTTACCGTATATTCGGAATATAATATGATAAGATTGAATGGATGAAACAATTATACAAGATCACCTATTGTTACAATGCAGAAAGCAAATTGATCAACTTTATAAATTGGACAAACGGAAAGCATGACTATTTATTAACACGTGACATAATTTAAAATAATACCACCGACTACTGTAGATAGTCGTTTCAACTCTATCGTGGAATTTTCTATTACATAAAATCTCAACTTGCGCAGAATTGAATTATTGCCTGGGCGTGTACGCGCGATTTCACAGAGCAGAGGTCTGGTACAGAAGACTGTAAGAGTTGTTTCCACGGAGGAAAATGAGCAATGGTGCCAATGACAGTGCTAACGTTGTACAAATGAATGCACGCGGAGGCTTTGACGCGCGGCAATTTATCACGTCATCCTGTCGCACCCTTCCTTGGCTTCGTCGCTTAAGAGAAAGCGCGAGAAAAACGAAGAGCGACAGAAGCCTGAAATCTGGTGACGGTGATTGGGACAAATATAAATAAGCCAATCGGGGCCCCTAGAACCTTCGTGCGCGTCTTCTTTTGCATTCGTCTCCGGAGGACGGATGTAAACGCGGCTTAACGGATCTTCGTAATCCCGCGGGAATAGAAGCGGAATACGCGACGACTCGCTTGCTCCGCAGGGTTATCGCGAACATTCCCCCCCGATGAAAAATATCGCGTAGTTAGACGTTGTCGGCGCTGTCGCGAGAGAGAGAGAAAAAAAAAAGAAACGAACGAAACTCTTCCGTCTGGATCTTCGACGTCGTTTTATGAAATTGCATTCAAGTTCAAACTTCGAACTCGTCTCGTGAAGTTCTTTGTTAAACACGTTGGCAGATCGTTTCATTAAGCTCTCCGATTGAAGTTACGTACTGAGAATCGTTTGTTAATTCCCCCCCACCCCCCGTTGTTCCTTTAAAACTGGGATCGCGCGTGTTCTTTTTAATTCTGAGTCTTATCATACTTGAAATAGTAATGAGTCTTATCATACTAGAAATAGTTATCTGTAATTCTAATTATTTTTAATTTTTTTTGAGTAAGGTGATCTCGCAATTTTATGTTTCTATGAATGTAATTAAAGAGATCAAGCCTGAGTAGAAATTCCATATACATTTTAAATATTGTCTATTCATATAATATTATACTTTATAATCCAGAAGGGTCCTGATATTATACAAAGTCGTGCAATTTAATTAAAAAATGATAAAAATAAAAATAAGAAAATTCTCCCTTTCTCGGTGTCTCAAAACAAAAACGTCCCTGACCGAAAGACACGAGGAACAGAAGATCCACCGACGTAATTTCCCAGGGAATACTCAAATTGGTAATTTCGATTCGTAGAGATCGATCCTCCGTCTACAATCCAGCGATAAATGACCCCATAACCGTGACATTGCGAGGGTAGCGTTTCTCCGGTAGCTTCTGGTCGCCACCTTTTCTCTCTTCTCGTGCCAAAAGTTTTTCCAACTTCGTATAATCATTTTTCCCGGAATGTCCCGGCGGTGCCCAGCCCTTACCCCCTCCTCACCCCCCACCCAGTTCCCCGTTCGTCGTTCATCCTTCCCCCTTTCCTGGCTGAACCATCGCTTCCTCGGCACAACCCTCCCGCGCAACCGCTTATCTCGGAGAAATTCTTTCCGCGGTTTCTTCCAGGGAACACAGCCGTTCCCTCCCCCATCCACCAGGCGAGGCTCGTTGGCGCAGAAGAATTTTAATTCTTCCCCGCAGCCACTGAAAAAGTCCCGGATGATTTTCTTTCCCACGGATTTTGCACTCGAGCATTCGTACATCAAAGGATACGCCGCGTTGCCTTTTGCCGGAGAAAGATTCTTCAGTTGTTACAATTAACGACGAGAGTTCTGTATAATCATTGTCAAAAGCTGGTGGTATTATGTGATTTTATTAAAGTCCAGCCATTTGTGTGAAATATTTCAGGTAGTTTCTGCTAGTTATTCACATTTGACACGTGATATAAAAATATAATCTGCTTCAGCGTGATATTAGTTACTGGTGGCATTAATAATTTTTGTAATTTACTTTTATGTAATATTATTTTTCATACTCTGTTATAATTGTAATTTGCCCGAATTTCATGTAACTTGTGTAACTGAATTGTTAATTTTTCTCGAATATCTGAATTTTAAATGATAAATCATACGTAGACTACGAATTTTCGTGAATGTGTAAGAAAATTTAATGTTGAAAAAATACGCGAAATAGTTCTCGTCGTAATATTAGATAGATACAATAAATTTCCATTTCCTTAATAATGTTCATAAGTATATCCGCAGTCTACTGATGATATTTCGCATGGTAAACGAAATACAATTACCCATAGCCCTTGTTTGAAACTCTTTTACGAAGAATAATAAAGGGGTTAAAGTCGAAATAAGGAGCGACGAAGTAAACTGTTCACTATGCTACAACCAGGATCCCGTTGATTTTTAATCTTCCTAACTTCTATTAATAATACATGAGGCTCGCATACTTATTCGGCGAAGGTTGGCCACTTACAAGACGCATCAAATATGCAGGTGTCTCAAAGAGAGAGAGAGAGAGAGAGAGAGAGAGAGAGAGAGAGAAAGAGAAAAGAAAAAATAAGGGAGGAGAGAGAAGAGAAAGGAGAGAGACGCGTGGTGATTAGATGGGGGGAAGGTCCTGGCTTTATTAACGATATCACGAGGCAACGAGGGTGGAAGAAAGGACTCTCGATAATTTGCTGGCTCATGCACCCTTGAAAGAAAATCCATATTCTGACGTTAACGAGATTTTATAGAGAACCATTCACTCTTAGTAGCCAACGGAGTCTCTGGATATCGCACAGATTATAGAAAGATAGAGTTAATTATTTATGGTCCTTCGAGGAAAGTAATCACATTCTAGCAGCAACATTTCAAAAGCAAAATGATTTATAAAACAAAAGAAACAAAAATTGAAACGCTCATAATATGAAAGACATTAATTCAATTCTACCTCAAATCTCTTGAGATTGTTCCTTCCATATTTAATTTAATTTCTTCGTATGTGTATAATCGATACGCTCACTGAACAGATTGTCAACTGTTTATGATCCGATTGATTAACAACGATTTTGTTAACTATTATACAATTTCTTAATTTAAGCAATTACGTTATCTCGCATCACTAATATATATATCTTCGATTATTATTTTTTACACGTTTAATTTTTTTTATATTTAAATTAATTCATAGAGCTACAAAATACTAGATATTATTGCCAAGTAATACATTTTAACGTTCCGTACTTGGAAATTCATGGCATTTCACTCGTTTCTGCGTGTATTTATCATCATCAAGTGGGTTTTAATTTTTTGTTTCAGCTTCAAAAATTATTTCTTTATATTTCAAACATTACTAAAAATCTCGACCGCACTTCGTACCGAAACGATTGAAAAATTCAATTGCTATCTCCGTCACCTTGTTATCGAGTCTTTCAATTAACAACGATCCAGTATAATATTCATTGAAGCCACGTGCACTTGCCTGCGGCTACCTGTCCGCAGAAAGGAAAAGTAGAGGTCTTTCGGAGACTGGGAATCGCTCATTCGGTTCTTTCGTCGAAGGACTACGTCGACGGAAGGCTGGCACCTCCACGCTGCGACAAATATGGAATTTGCATATAAATCGGGTATTTCCATCTGTGGCCCTAGCTCTGCAACGCCGGCTGGTTCGTTCGTTCGCGTGATACAGAAATGAAGAGATCTCCCATTTCCTCTTGGTAACCTACCTCCCCCCTCCCCCATCCCACCTCCCCCCTCCGCCGCCAACACCACCTCTCCCCAGTGCCACTGCTTTCTCTTTCCTCTGCGCCGCACCGCTCGGAAATACTAACCTCTAGATATTATTAATAACTCGAGATGAGATCGAACGCATCCCCCTTGCCCGGTATTGAAGGGGTGGAAAATGGGAGGAGTCGAACGAAATCAATCTGCCATTCGTTCGTCGATCTGGATGCCCTTTTTTCCCAATTCCCTCTATCGGCTGCCCGTTTTCTCGTACTCTTGCGCCAACAACGCGAGAATCGGGCGAAGAACGTTCGAATTGAATTATTATTAAGAAAAATTGAACAACGACGAGCAATGATGACGTTCCTCGAGAAGATACGTATCTATCTGAGCGCCAGTAATCTTCTGAAGAACATGAGCTTTTTCTTTTATATGTTTTACGTTTTTCGTAGTGAAAATATAAATTTTTGTTAAATCCGTTCATGTTGAAGGACACTCTTCTTCGTCTGGCGATCTACGGATTCTTTGTAGCGTATTCGATCGTACAATTACAAATTAATACAACACACTGAGGTAAAATTGGAACGAGTCACTGTATTTGAATGATACACTGTCACGATATTTTTAATATTATTTCACTGATGCTCGTACGAAAATCATCGTTGCTGAAACCACCAATGTGTCGTATAAGAGACGAATGAGGATGGCAACTAGCCACTTCAACAATTTAATACTTCTCTAATAATTGAAAAGATCCAGTGCAACAACGAAACTTGTACTTTTCAAATTTCGTCCTTCGCAGCATAGATTCAAAACATCACGTATCAAATAGATCTTCAATCATCTTCAGTTCACGATGAAATACACGTTGTGCATTTAAACTCAAGCGTCTCACTCCACGGTCGCTCTCCACTCGAGAGAGAAGTGGTTTCAAGATCGTGCTGCCCGGAGATCACGTTACACCGTTTACCGCCCTCGTCGTCACCCCTGACGGTGAGAATCTGCAGCACTTCTTCGCGCTTTTTCTTCTCCCCGGCGCAGCGAGAGCCGAAGAAGTGAAACGGAAGAGAGCCGGGAGATGCCGGGGGAGGAAAGCAGCTTTGTAACCGAAAACCTCCTTAGGCTCTCTATCATTTTTAATCGGGAGAATAAATCGTTTGATTCAATTATCAGGGGCATCTCTCGTGCCTCCCTCGAGGACCTCCGACGAGTGGCTCCAACGAAAGGGAAAAAAACCGTCTCTTTGTCCGGCTTAAGAATCTCAGAGACACTTAAGAGGCTTAGGATCGGTTAAGGTCTGACGTTAAACACCGTTTTGCTCTCGTTCTCCTCCGTTTTCTTCCGGAGATCCTCCGATTTCCTTTTCTCCTGGAATTTCTCGCCGTTGTTTCTGGTTCTCATCGTGGCGCATCTGTTTTCACACGCGCAACCTTCGTTGAATATTCGCGAATTCCTTCTCGACGAGAGGGAGACAGGGAGAGAGAGAGAGAGAGAAAGAGAGAAGGTGATTTCGTCTCGCGTGCAGCAACACGAGGGAAACTACGAAGGCTGTTACGTCAAGGAACCGCTAATAAAGGATAAATTCAAGGATAAAAAGGGAGCCACGTGTTGCGGGGCGGCGTGCGCGCGGCCGAGCCAAGCCTCGAAGGAGCATTTCCAAAGTGGAGGGGAAGTGAGCGAGAGAGAGAGAGAGAAAGATGGGCCGAGATGGAATAGTCGAGCGAGCCTTTTCCTTATTTTTATCAGCTTTTCCAAGGGGATGAATATTTAAGGGAAGCGGACTTAATCTGCGCTCGGGGATTCGCGGCAGACGCGTATCGCAAAGCAGCCGATCTCCCTTCTCTCGCACCGTTCTTTCTTTCTTCCCTCTCGCTCGTTATTCTCGCGCGAGTATCGGGGAAAGAGAGCCGAGGCGGCGTCGACCGGAGGTAGAGAAATAACGAAGAGCATCCTGGAGGATGGAGAACCCGGTGGCGGTGCATGTTTCCCTAAATATTTTATGGCCGTTATCGACTCTTGACCGAGGAAATTCCACCCGGTAATTCCACCCTATCCCGCGACCGGTTCTGATACCGAAAACTGATTCCGTGCCGTGGCCTTAAATGCGTCGGCCGATAGGCCGTATCTCGAGATCTGTTGTTCGTAAAATGATTGTTAACAAGCTATAACGTGCACTTGAGTTGCAATTGAACTGAAAAATTTATGGAATTTCCTTTATTTCGATTACCTTCTAACGCATGGAAATTGCAGCACTTCGAAAGTCCTGATATTTTTAAAGAATAATAAAATAATTAAAGAAGTTAATCTCGCCTATCCCCTAATGCACAAAAATGTTTATACCTCAAAAGAAGAACATTTAACACAATTAATACTGAGAGATATTGCTCAACGCGCAAGGGGGTAATTGAAGAGTAGAAAAATTAAATCCCTCGCGATAAATATTTAACAATGGACGAACGCCAAAGTGACCAGCGTCAAAGTACGACATATCAAGAACAAGAGCAAGAACGAATTTACCCCGTGTAGAAACACGCGGTCATCCACGGCAACCCCGATGAAAAAAAAAAAAAAAAGTGCGGTTCTTCCAACTCGCGCGAACATTTTCCGCGTCGTATTAAAATGTCAGGCTCGTTGATCCGTGCGCTGGTCCGTTTCTGGGCCGGCGGAAAGCTGACGGACTGGCGACCCTCTGACACCGAGACAGGATCCCCAGGCTTTCCCTTGCAAATTCTCTCTTTACCACTTCTCTGTAGCCCACCGCGCCCGGAGGCCCCGACCACTCTTTCTCTCCCGGGGGTTTGTTTTAGCAAGAACTCGCCCCCGAGTTTTCGGATACACGTATACGGAGGCCCCACCTATACACACAGGTACGTGCGTGTACCACGACGAGGTTCATGAGGACGGAGGGGGTGGCGAAGGGAAGAGGATCCGAGGGAAAACCTTCACCGCAACCGCCGGCTGCACGAGCAAGCATGCCTGCCAACCTTTATTGGTTTTTACCGAGCAACACACAGTCCGATATTTTTTTATTACGACAAAGCACGCGTTTATCTCCCTCCATTCCCTCCCACCCCCTCCACCGCCCGACCGAGCGCATTGTTTGGCATTAAGCGCGGCAAAGGTTGCCGGAGGAAGGAGTTAACGTGCCTTCGCGCGAGGCATGATAACGGGGGAGCACGGAGAGAGATCTTGTGGAGTTCCGGAGCCGGAACAGTAGCTGCTTTTTTTCATACCAGATATTTTAGGGACGCGTAATTTTTGCGCACTTGCGAACTGAGGATTTCGCGTCATAGTCTTCAGTGAAGTGCTCGTTTCGGTTATAGCACTTGAATGTTATAATTTTTGCAAAATGTTTCCACGAGACGAGAACAGAAGAGTGTTCATTCGAAAACTGATAACTAGTGAAATTTAGAAGAATTTCTCTCGATCATTAAAACGAATTGGAAAGACAGAACACGAAATATAGGGATATGTCAAACATTCTTAGTTAGAATGATGTTGCTTAGAAATTTATTTTCTGTAACTCTGTTTTTAGCTCGCTTATATATTGTTACAACATATGGATATGGAACATTTGCAAATATCCCGAGTAATTATAATCTTGGGAAACCTATACAATAAATATATAAGACACACTTTACTGAACGAGATATATTCTTTCGGACACCCGTTGTACAAGTGATTTTGATTTTTACAAGCGTTTCCGTTTCGGAAGCTGCGCGAGGGCTGCTGCGTTTAAAGTAACGGGCCAAGCTTTAGCCAAGCGAATTACGAAATACTTTTACAAATTAAATACGCGTAGGCATACGGGGGAAAAGGTTCGCCAGCGTTGGCTTCCATCGGACCACAGTCGCTCGACAAAGTATTCGCAACAAGGGGCGAAAAGCCCTTTCAGATCGTCGTCTCGGCCCCGCTAATTTTTCAAAGATGGCTGTAGCTTATATCTCCATTTGCACAAACCACAAAATTGTTTCGATTGCGCTATTAATATCTAATTGATTGTGTCTGTTCACGTAAAATGTACGACAATGAAAAAGGATAATCGTAAGATCTCTTTGATCAAAGATGTATCTTTAAATTTCTTACGAATTCCAATCTTTCGAATCTTTGTATGAATTTCATTTATTTCAACGAAATTTTGGATAGGCAAAGATATTTTATATTTATTATTATCACGTTCCAGGCAAAGATATTTCGTAATATCATTCTAATTTTAACTCAATTATTCTACGATTAATTTTGTGAACAAAATTATTAAATCTATTATGAACGAATAAACTTGAATGTATTATATGAATTTCAATTATATAAATTAATTGTCCCACAGAAAGTCACGTATGTATAAATAATAATAGTATTAATAATTTTGTCCAGGAAATAAATCGTACAATGTTCAATCAACATTGAAATACCATTGCCTCGCAAACATAGCACGTATTATGTACAAAAGACAAGAGAATTAAGAATTTTGCCAACGCAATAAATCATAAAATATTACAAAGTATCTCTCTCTTTCTCAAATTCGCTGAAACTCGTGTCCACCGAAAGACTCGTCGCGCCAAAAACGATTGCCAAAAAGAGCCGTCAATTCCCCGTTCCCCTTTATTAGAGGCCAAACTAAGCGTCTCAGTTTCCTGCTTCGTTGTCGCAACGCCACGTTCCCCGGTGGCGGACAGGTACGCAGGCGACAAAGACAATCTCGCAGCGGCTAAATTCGTTAACTTTTCTCGGCGGAGTGGAGGAGCTCGGAAAAGCGAGCAACGCGATAACACACACAGCCGCTGCCCGTCTTTTTACCGGCGTGCTCGCGGGTGGCGGGGTAGCGCAGCGCAACGACGAGAAGCAGGAAAAAATAGCGGAGCATTAAACGCAAACAAGGGTAGCAATTTCGGAGGGGACTCGAAGAGTCGAGAGGTCGCGAGCGAGTGAAAGAGGAAGACCGGGGGAGGAGAGGGGGGGCTTGTACATGGTAAAAGCAAGCCTTGGAGGGGAGTAGCCACCGAGGGAGGATCCGGATAAACCATCCGCGTTGCGCGTAAGAGAGAGAGAGAGAGAGAAAGAGAGAAAGGGCAACGAACGAGAGCGAGAGGGTTAAGGGGTTCGACCAGGGTTAAGAACGCTTTAGAGGGAGGTCTGCGTTCTGGCGCAGTCACACGATACTTTTTAATTTACTAAAAATGCGCATTCAACCCGTCAAGTGGCTCGGAGTCGCTGAAAGGGAGGCTGAAAAGCCGGCAGCAGGCCAGTCTTCGAGAGCTCCTGGACTCAACTTCAATGAACTTATATTCCGTATCCGAGAAAATGGTGATGGAGAGGGGAGGGAAAATAGAGTAAGTCTAATAAGTCGATCTCTGTCGGTAGTGTGGATGACACAGATTTATCGCATTTCGTATTTGAGGATTCTTCCGGCGAATGAGGGGAGGTGGTGCTGTTCAACGTATTGTGTTGGTATTCTTTCAGAATTAGAGATTAGTCGAGCGGAAGGATGGAGGTCTTTGTGCTCGCCAGGATACGATTCTTTCTCGAACGAAGCACGTGAATGTGACTTAAACGTAATAATTTATAGAGACTGTGGATTTACGAGGTAGACACTTTTAATTAGAAGTTTACGAATTGATAAAGAGAAGAAATGACGGAGAAATCATTCATGTTAGAATGTTAGAAAATCTGTGCATTTCACGCACGAATCGTACACACAAAATTTTCGCCTGTAACTTGCATAATTGTATACTTTTCTAGTTCCTTCTTTAAACATTCATTTAATAGCTTCGAATTCTAATTGCGCAAAGAGTTGAGTACTGTCTGAGTAAAAGATACATTTTAAATAAACTTTAAGAACGTTACTACAGACATTGCCCACAAATAACAATTAACGTTAGAAATACGTGGCACGAGAATGGATTAACTTCGAAATGAAAATTATCCTTACGAGGGCCATGAAATCTTCCCTAGCTGAATTTTTCGCCCCCTCGATGACAATCCAAGCGGAAGAAGTGATCCCAACCCCTGTCCTATCGCTGGCCACCCACGCGAAGACAACCTTCTCCCGTTTCCACCGCCTTTGTTTGAAATCACAATGTAAAAACCGAGAATGGCCGTGTAATTAGGTACATTAAATCTCCAATTCTTCAAATCGATTCGGTGTTTTCAAAGTCAACAATGTTCAATCGGCCTTGTTGTTATCCCTCGTTTCTCGAATGAGAGATATTCAACGAATCTCACTTGGTCGACGGATTTTTAAGTATTTAAATGAATTTGAATGAATATACTTGATATAAATTATATCTGCTTTATTGCTCTTATTAAACAAAATATCCCATTTTACTTTAAATTTGCTGTTCTCTCCTTCAGACTCTTTAGATCTCTCTCTCTCTCTCTCTCTCTCTCTCTCTCTTTCTCTCTCTCTCTCTCTTCGCAATAATTTGTAAAAAAGCATGAAATATATGCAGAAGGTCAATTGACAATGTACGTATATTTTAACATTCCTTGAAGTATAATATCCGTTTCAAGTCACACAGAACCGGGGAGAGAATTGAACTTACTCTTCCGTAGACAGAATATCTCAATCAACGATGGCAGAATAAATTTTCGTACAACGAAGGGGTTGGGCTCGAGACAACCGGTCGATTTAAATAGCGCGAGGTATATTCAGGTTTGCCGAGCAATCCCGGCTTGTCTATCAAAAACATGCAGCTCCCGGAAAAGATGAAAAAGGGAAAGCGGCTCTCTCTCTCTCTCTCTCTTTCTCTCTCTCGTTTCGCGCTACTGCCGTAATAAGACGAAGGTTAGACATGACCGCGAGGAACGCCATGGCGGCTGGTAACGACGCGCCACCCCCGCATATTTCTCCAGATATTGGAATTTGTCGCGGTTACTTCGAATTATCTTCCACCCTAGCTATTCGGGCGCGGTCTACCCCTTCTACTGTATGGTCTTTAGTCGATAATCCGCAAGGTCGTAAGCATTAGCATCCGATCGAAAAGGACATTCGCTGCGACAGGATTCCTCGGTCCGCTACTTCTAAGATTACGAATCGAATCGAACCCTTGAACACTGCTACACGTTTATATTTTTTACGAACGAAACTGAAGGAGTAAGATCTACACAGAAATTTTTCTCGTGCATATGTGTACCAATGTCGCATACACAGGTACCAATTCCAAAGTTCCTTTCATCCATCGTTATATCTTCCTATTTCAAAATAAATTTGAAATAATTAAAATCACTCGGTATTCACGTTTACAATTGTCAATGCAATGACACTCCGTAGATCCTCCGTTTCTCCAGTTTTAGAATAAATACGGCACTTTTCTACCAAGATTTTTTTACCTCGAAAAATAAAAAAATGACAAGTAGATGGAACGTCTTCTTGAGAAAGAGGAGCAATTCTGTGTAACGAAATTTTTCTCTTCGTTCTAATTAATCTAAACTGACTAAATTGATTATAAGTTGATCAGATTTCAACCGATCATCCCCAAGATGAATTTAACACGCCCCCCTCAAACCAACCGAATTCAAGGATCCAAACCTTTAAACAGTCCCCATTTTCTTTCGACAATTTCAATCTGCGCAACGACATTAAGAATATGAGTTAGGGTAGCAAACACGCTGGTTTTCCAGCCGAAATTTTCCCAAGACTTTCAAGCCTCGGACTCGGAGGCGCCTTCTTTCCCTCCCAATCGTCCCATTTGCTGTTCCATTCCCGATTCATTCCGTACACGTCACAGTTTGCATTGTGCCCGCCAGGCCAGTGTGCCCAGCGTAAAGCGATTCCTCGACGAAATTTAATTAAAACAATCAAATTATGGAAGGAGACGACGGCTGAGCCGTTGAGATCTCGCGGCGAAGAAAGGAGAGAAAGGAAGAAAAGGGACGGGACAAGCCCACGAGACTGGAAGCCCGGATAAGATTTTCTTCTCTTGCGTTTATTTTCACCCCGGCCTTCGCCTTCGCTTCTCCACTTTTCCCCATTTTGTTCGCCTCTCCTTCTTTGTCCTCCTCAATTCTCCACTGTCTTAACCACGTTTCGCTCTGTTTTCATTCGCTCGCTAGCCCTCTGTCGTTCAATCAATCGTTCGACCAACACATTTTAAAATAGCATTTCCTCGGTGCTCCGTGAAAGTTGAATTGCATCGCGTCTGGATAAAGAGAAACGACAGTTCGTCCAACTCCTGGACTTGTTGCTGATTATTAAAAAAAAAAAATAATAACAATAGTGCATAAGGACGATAATTGTATCATTGAATACACGAAGAGTTAGGTCAGTTATCAATTTGTTGCAGAATCTTTTGAAATGTTAAACAATTTAATATTTTTTCTAAACTAATTTCACCAATGTAATCTGATTACTGTTTCGCTCGAGAAAAGGCCTTGAGACGACTGTTCCAACGGTACAGTTTGAGTAATCGTCGACGAGAAAAAGTGAAGTTCGAGGAATGGCAACGTACGCCGCGAAACTATGCGGACGACGCGATAGTTCACACCAGAGTCCAAGGAATCGTTCGCTAAACTGTATCACAGAAAGCCTGTTGAGGAAGTTCTCGTTACTGCGTAACTTTTTGAGAGTTCAGTTCGTCATTATACCGCGGGAAAGTTTCGGCGGAAGTTCAAGTTCGTATTCGAAAGTTTGGACCCGGGGAAAAATGAGCGCCAAGTGAAAGTTCCCCTCCCCCTCCCCACCCCATCGAAACAAAGTGAAACAATCTTCCATGGTTTTAGCAGAGATGCGATATCAGGGAGTTACATCTCCGTTTTAAAATCATATTGGCCGCGTGTCTTGCATATCGCCGCCGCCGAAACAGCACTTTATAAACTTCCCCTATTACATCTTCAATTAGTTCGGTAAATATATAATAGTTACCGAGGCACCGGTCTCGCGCAAGTTTGTTGTTGCCGGCGAAGTTTCTGCCCGTGTCTCTATTTGCACGATCCCTTCAACGACTGCGTTCGACCCTTGGTCTCGTTTCCAACATTATGATAATAATTCTTCGGATACGTGATACGAATATCGAGGAAATTGACAGCGTTTATAGAAGGGAAACTAATGCATTTGCATATGAATGGTTTGTTCAGTTAGTTTCAACATGATGGAACTTCTTCGTTTTCTATTGGGCCAAGGAAACTCCATTCACACTCCATTCCTCGGAAATTTAATTTACATTTAATTTATATATTATTATTACGTTGTATTTAGTTTGTATTACATTTGGACAGTCTCTTTCGCCGTCTCGCACTCGTATTCTATTCAACCAACGAGTCCTTGAGTAGAAGCTACACAGCTAAAACTATTTGTTCCTCCGACCAAGAAACGAATCAGGTGAATACCTCCTGAGTATGTCTGACTCCTCGACGTACAATCTTAATCAATCGAATTCAACCCGCGGATTACGAAATCCCAGATACCATTACCGTCCCTGGACGTCCTCCTTGTCAAGTAACTTCATCACGATGAAGCGCCTTTGATATGCGACAAACGCGTCGGGCGAGTCCGGTTCCAGCTAGTTGGCCCCGCGGCTACTTAGCAGCTAGGTACCTACTTTATACTTTGTTTGCTCCTGATGGCATTAACCCCCGGGGGTGATTGCGCAGCCCGGTTGTTGGTCTAATACTCTGAACCCTGCAACCCTCCCGCGCACCCACCCCCGTTGTCCGTCTGGCTTCAGCTATCTATCCTCGAAGGTAGGATAGCTTTCGCTACCGGCTACGATGCTGTTAGCATTGGACCACGTGCTTGGAAATCCTGATCGACACCTTCGCCACGTAGCCGCCTATTTGATCCCCGTGGCTTCTGACCGCTCTCGCCACCCTTCCCGAAGAACCTCTCCGTTCGGTGAATTCAATTCAGGAGAAGAGGCTCTTCGCCTCGGCGTTCGTGCAACGAGAAACGCGTTCATTTATTCATCGACGCGGCAGCACCAGATGTCGCGGAAATAAAGTAGAGACGTGATAAATCATTAGACGAGACGCGATGATTTAATAATGAAGGGGAATGGACATCGAGAAACTGTTTCGGAGTTTCGCGAGCGTCGGAGGGTGGAGACTTCGGACTTGGAGGTACGACGTGGGGTTCGAGACGAAGTGAACACTCACGAACGGCACCAATCCGGGACCAATCTTCGTTGTTCTATCAGTCTTTTGCAACTGCAATCAGCACTTTTCTCGCGTTGTTAATTTTAATTATTCTCATTGCGTATTTTTTATGTCACGTGTATACACCGCCGTGTCAAAATAAAATGAACGTCCGTTTCATCAGATTACAGAGAAAGATCTTTCTTCGTGTATTTCTTGAAATTTATCGTTGAATTTTAAACGACTTGTTGATCCAAAGTGTCCCAAGTTTCACTTCGCCCTCGGGCTTTTTTCGTTAATTGGTGGACTTCATATTAGTAGCGTGATACAATTACGAAGCATTTGAAGGAGAAGCAGCGCGATCGTTGCAGGGATTAAAAACTGGCTACGGTGACGGTGACGTGATGTTCTCCCCAGCAGTGAATGTCAGCTATTTGATCAGATTTCGATTAACCGCGCTAATGAGATTACCAAACGGGAAATCGGCCGCAATGAAACTAATATAAAAGTTTCCGGCTGATATCGAAACCGCGAGTTGCGGTCCCGTAGCCGTCGATTTTATCCGGGAAGGGGGGGGGGGCGGCTCTGACCGACAATTCCCTGATGTGTATCGAAAAGGCGCGTACGATGCGCGAGAAAATCGATGGGATCGCCGGTTAACGAGAATATTTCATCAATGTGTTCGAGCCAAGTAATTAAAAAAAAAAAAAAAATACAAAAGACAGCCGAGAACTTTTTCTATTTATTTGCATTTAACAGCGTGACTGTTCGGCGGAATGGACGCGTCGCGAGATCTAGTAATATTTCGCCGGGGCAAGGAACGAACGGAGAAGTTTCGAGCAAGACGAAAGAACGGTCGGGTGGAAAGGAGAAGAAAAGAGCCACCGTGAAGAGCCTCGGTAGCGTTATTGGAAAACGATGATTTACGATAATGGAGGGGGAGGGTTTTCCCCTGCCTCCAGACGAACGGCGGGTGGGGACGGGGACGCGAAGGGTGAAAAGGGGTGGAGACTTTAGAGGCAGAAGTGAGTTCCTCTGCCACCCTTCGCCACCAGTTCGAAAGGTGGGGCGTTAATAACGTTAATTAATATTTCGCGAGAGGTTTGGCGGTTCGCGAAGGGGCCAATACCGGGCAACACGCTGCCAGCAGTCGTAACGCGGCAATCTGCCAGCTGGCAAAGTGGCCGCCGGTTTTAGGATGGCAGCTCGTCGGACCATCACCCAAGCCTACCAAATCGCTCCATTTATAATTGTCTCTTCAAAACCTGGTGCTAGCTAGTGACGAGCCAGTTTTACGTTCAATTTTCTTTTTCTTTTTTTTTTTGTATTGTACATTACAACTGCGTGAATCAAACGTATTTCGTCTTGTTCTTGCAACACACGTTGTATCATTCTTGTGATTCATTACGTCCGTGGAAAAGAATTATTCAATTTCTTAGCGGTACGACAGGCCAGAATGATTTTTAAACTAGCAGAAATATTACCTCCTACGTGAGGAATTTACGTCAGTCTGTTTGAGACTATACAGATCTCCACATTCTACACAATATGTATAATATATTATATATAAACTTTTGAAAGAAATACTATTTATGTGAATACATGACATTTTCTGCTTCTGTTATTAACTCTTTATATTCTGACGGTACCTAAGACTGAAATCTAATACATTAAATTACCATAAAATGTTCCTTTTTTATACATTCATAATACGCGAAACGTCATCCAGCGAAAGATTCGATAAATAAAAGTCACGTGTAACTTAATCCCAGAACGTAAAGAGTTGAAAATCAAATGCGTATCTCGTTAGCGTACAACTCGAGTACAAAGTTTCTACAATTTTTCCCTCGCTCGAGCTCGTTCCGTACGAATTCAGATTCCTGATCCTACATCCCCCATTTACACGACACTCTAACACAGTTGAAAGTTCAAAACACCTGTTCACCGAGGTGAACAACGAAGCTCTAGTGTGTTGCATTTGGCCCATCATCATCCGACCCGCGGCTCGCATAACGCTCGGCGTTGTTAAAATCCCATAAAGGCGGTACGGAAACGACTACCGGCTCGAGGAAGAACGAAAGAGAGAGAGAGAGAGAGAGAGAGAGAGAGAGAGAGAGAAAGAGAGAGAGTAACCAGTGGTTTTAGGCTTGCCACGCACGTAGCGTTAATCCTAGCTTCGGTGTATCGCGTTTCGTCTTTCTCACCCCCGAAAGAGCCGCGGCGTGGCGGCGCTCTTGAAAAGGAGAACGAGACGCCGCCAGGCTAGCGATAGAGGGAGATTCTCTCGCTCGACTCCACTCGACTCTTTGCAGGCCCTCTCTCCTCTCTTTCGGTTGACACTTAATTTCCGTTATTCGTACGCAATCCACAGTACACACCGGCTTTATGTCACCTACCCAACCCACCGCCGTTTGCTGCCGCTGCTGTTCACTCCTTCCATTGCTCTTCTTCCGCGCAACCCCTCGGCACTGTCTCCTTCATTCTCTTAGTTAACCAGCCGATCCCTCCCGCCACGCACGAATCCTCGCGGCACTCGTTCCTTACCTCGGTCACCTCGAGTTTCTTCAACTTTTCGAGCGAGAACGTTTCTCGAAGAGCGAGGAAATTGTAAGTGAAACGTGGAACATTTCTCGTCTTCCGTGACTAGTGAGAAATTTAAGATAGTATAAAATGTGTAAACGTGCAAAATAGAGCATTCATTATTCAACAGATGAATGAAGAAATTTCTATTTTAGTTTCGGTTTCTTTAAAAATAACAAATTTTACATCAGTAAACATTCTTCAATGAGTAAGAATATCGAAGGGAATGTCGAAACTGGAATTGTTTTCAATATTCTTTCTTTTCTCTTGCATCGTAATTTCTTTTTATGTCATATATATATATAAAATTAAATTCTTTTATTCCTAAGCTTCCCCCTTTTCTTTCTCAAACGATTTGAATCTACACGAAAAATTTTGTTTCAAAAATGAATGACGATGTGCCGGATTACGTGGATGTAAAGCACATGGAAATAAGTGGGAAATTTAGAGTTACGAGCAGCAGACAGCGGGCGATGGCATTCAAAATGACGAAGGCGCTGGCGAAGATAAAAATCACCCTTCGTCGTGGACCACCGCGAACGAGCAGCCGAGAAGCAGCCTGCGATCCTCGCAATCGCTGCGGTCGTGAGGACTACATTGTCATAAAGTCTGCGGGAATTTACATGAGGAATGCCCGCAATAAAACATTGATGCGACGAATCTGAATGCGTTGATGTGAAAGCAAGAACGGCTCGTTTCGATCGAACCTTCGTTTCGGGATCCTCTTTCTCTCTCTCTCTCTCTCTCTGTTGTAAACGAAAGTTTAGATACATTTCATACGCGTTGACTAGCATAATGCTAAAATTCGACAGCATGTTTTGTTACAAGAAACAAATTTACTTCGAAGATTAAGAAAATTTGATCGTCCAGTCATTATTGTTTAAAATAATTTCAATGATTTCTTCACGACGACGACTTCTCATGACCATTGCCACTAGGCTGCGAATTTTTTTGTATTCGTAGAAAACTTTGAAGCATGAAATTCTATAAGTATCCGAAGGTCTATACCCTTGGTACTTGAAACATTATCATTTCTAGTCTTCGAGTCTCCCTTTTCTTCTATTCTTTCAATTATATCCTCAAAGATAAGAAAATTATTACATTTTAAGTTGTCGATATTTTTCTTTGGTAATTTCTTCTACTCGTAAAATCAAATATATTCTGCCGTGTAAATTCCAAAATTCACCTTCATTCAGAATCCTTTCCAACGTCGATTCAGCAACAATTTCAAATTGAATATCAACCGAGCATCAACCGCGTGTTTCCGTAGGAACGAAGTCGTGATCATAAGGGAGAGACCGGCGACAGTAAAAATCTCAGAGTTACTCGTGGATCCGTGGCACAGATATAAGAGGAAGGGTTAACCGTGGCTTCGATTGAATCGAATAAGATCGTCGTAAAGCGAAGAACGGTAAGAGACAACGCAGCGTAATCCTGCCGGTGAATAGCCGTAGGGGTTAGATTCCATGGGGCGATACCAGCGGAGCCAACCGATGCTCCAATCATATTTATGGGTTCGGTGGCTCGTCGCTGCGGATTCCTGTGCCTGGATTACGTGGCCAAATAGGATGCCTTGCAGTATCCGGTCTTACATCCCTCTGCTCTTGCTCTTTTTTCTCAGCCTGTCGTAAAGAAAGACTAGCCAGTCAACCGTGCGTGGATCGTGACTCAGCTTGATTCGTTGAAAGACCTTCCGAAGACGTACACGAATACGTCGACGAACAACGTCAGTCTCTAGTTTTTAGTTAGACACGAAAATCTAGCAAGATTTCTGGAAAGTCGAATATAGAATCAAGCGAATTATTCATTTGAAGTGGAAGGGAAATGTGTGTTCGTCTAGGAATCTAACGATGGAAAAATCGTCTTCTGATATATCCGTGCAGTCAGAATAATACGACGAATATGACTTTAATAATTTATATGTCACTAAGAAAAATTTCAATTCCATTTCGAAAGCAATAGAAAATTCTTTCGTTGATGTACATGTACACAGCCAAAATTTGTGTAATTATGTATAATTTTAATTTCGTTTGAAGTAGCGAACAATAAAATCAACCAACTTTCATCGGTACAGAGAGAATGAATATTAATTAATAGCCGAGTCATTTGTCGACAAAATTAAATAGGATATTTAAATAGAGTTATTAAATATTTCATTCGAATATTTCAAAGGATTATTATAAATCTCGATATTTTCGAAGAACGTGACACGTAAAAATTTATCACTGATACTGAAAGGATGTTTAAGACGAATTCGTTAAATACGAATGAAATTTAACGGAAGAACCAAGTATCGAAAATAGGAATAAAGGAAATTCGAAAGGTTTTTCGTGTTTTGATTAAGAAGTTCCTTTGGACGAATTTTGGAGGAAGCGTGGCTGCAAGAGCCATTTCTTAATTGCGAGGAAATGCACGATACTTTCAGGGGACGACGTTTCACGTACCCACGAACGATACGGGACTGCGATTAAATATAATTACGTTTGCGAGTGTCAGTAAAATGTGGAGAAGAGAGACAGGCGAGAGAGACGTTCTCGTGGGACCAAGAAAGCCGACAGCTCGGTGATAATGATTCACCCGGCGCCGAGCGCCTTAAGACTCTTCATTTGTATTTTAATTAGTGTCGTTATGCTAATTACGCGCCATTGCTTCTTGTCCCGTGACGTTTTTGTTTTCCACCGTTTTCTCCCGGTATTTCCGCGAAAAATACCATCGAGGAAGCGAAACGGCAGACGACGAAATTAAATTCCCAGCGCGGAATGAAAGATTTCCTCAGTCTTGGACTACGTATTTACGAAAACTCTTAAAAAAAATTTTCAATCTCGCTACCATTAAGAATTCTTCTTACATCAGTAAAAATATCGAAAACACATTACAATGTTCCCCAGAACATTTGACGATCATATTTTGATCATTTCCTTTGAGGAAATTGAACTATTTGTAACGATGATGAACGTTACATTTTAATGGGTCAGCGAGGTTCGATTAATTTCGAACGTGCCTCGCGTCATCGCTGAAAACGCTTCAACTGCGAAAGTCGAGAATTAATCTCACGTTTGCCGCGAGCCGCCGGTGAAATTCACGAAGACACGAGTCACCAGCGCGTAACTAAAATTTACGCGAAAACTACCCTTTGTCGATGCCCGACAGTCGAACTTGCCCGGCCGTCAAAGTGGAGAGGAACTCTTTCCGTCGACAAATCAAATCGTTCCATCCGCCCCTTCCATTCTCACGGCAGTTTTTTTGTCACGCTCTCACCCCCTCGCAGCCCGGGCTGTTTTTCTTACCCTCGCCGGTTGCGCCGGGGCGTAGCTCTCTCCACCGGAGCTTGTTGCTTTTTCCACCCCCCGACGCAGCCCAGGAACTTTTTGTTATAGTCGCGCCAACTTCTTTAATAATGCAACTCTTTATATTCACGGGCGTTTTTAACAAGCGTCGGCCTCGAGATTAGGTGAGAGGAGAAAAAGTGACTGGTACCTTCCCGGTCGACCTACCAACAGCGACCAAGGGGCGGTGAGGAGGAGGAGGAGGAGGAGGAGGAGGAGGAGGAGGAGGAGGAGGAGGAGAAGGAGGAGGTGGAGGAGGAGGAGGAGAGAGGTGTGTAAAGGGAGTAAAAAATAGAGGGCGCGAAACAGCGAGGGCGTTAAACTCGAGGACCGCGGGGCGATACTCGCCGAATATGCCGCCGTTACGATGTTTCTTAATTATTATTATTGCCATTGTGTTGCCACCGCGCTAAATGTAGCTCAGCCCTCGCCACCGCGACAATAACAACCGTGCCGACTATGAATTGCTAATCTCGCGCGACTCAACGCGACCGTCCCCTCCCCCCGTGTGCGTTCCGCGAGCAAACGAGGACGATTCTCTCTCTCCCTGTCTCTGTTTCTCTCTGGTACCCTCGATTCTTCAGACACAATTCCACGACGACGTATTTTTGTATTTTCTAGCTAATGAAAGCACGGCATACGGAGGACGCTGCGTCCCCCCGCGGTCGTTTCATCTGGTTATAATCTTAAGGCAGGGACGTAAGGGTGATTGCGTTTCGCCGGATTGAGACTATCACGCGAGATGAACTGTCGAGGACGTTTCATACAGTGGATGCTGTTAAAAGTTCAGAGACACGTGGATGCTTGTTTATGGATTGCTTTTAGTATAAACCTGTTTATGGATTAATTTTTTGAAGATTCAAACTCGTTGTTTCATTAATATTGAATTCTGTCGACGACTTTTGTGAGAAACAATTTTGATATACGTGATACTGACAGTAGATCACAATTCGTATTACAAAACGTGCGATTGTTATTTTACGCAATAGATCACGAGGATACTGACTGAAAAGGAGACAGAGACTCGCGGAAATGGAAATTCAACGATTTTGCGGAAAATAAAATTATATCGAGGAAAAAGGGACACACGAATCGTCAAATAGAATTTCCCGGTATCGCTGACGTTGCATCAAGCATGCACAATACACGGTCGATGCTCGATAATGCAGTGAAAAGGTTTAAGCAAATATTCGCGGCAATTGAATAAACGTTGAAATTAAAAATCGTTGCCAAAATTCAGTCAGGATTTTATAACTACCGTACACGTATAAAACACAAACATTTCGTATCACTGTATCACGAATTACCACTTCTATTATTCCATTTCCATCGTTTTGGAGCATAAAAATTGACTTTCCACCATCCCGGCGGAAATTGCTTCCATTGTCCGCGATAATTTGAAATTAGTTTTCAAACTGATATCGCATCTTTGCTTTAAATTTCATTAAAGTTGCGCGAAACTGCGTTTAAATGTAACAAGATGTGATTTTGATAATTATAAAAATATCGTTCTACTAACTTTCTATTTACAATCCTAAAATATTTCGAAACTTATCCGTAGTGATTTCGTATTCCAAACGCTCTGCTACTCAAATGGTCTTTCATTTGATCAAAATATTTACCAGTAACATAGATATTTTCTCTTGGGCTATTACATATTTATTAACCCACGTAATACTTCTATATTCGTAAAAAGAATTTTTTAATAAAGTACAAAATATAAAATTTTTTATTAAAGGATAGCAATTAAAGATAAAATAAAACCCCCGTTAGTATAATTTTTACGTGAAGCGAATTTTTATTCTATTTCATCAGCATTTAAATATAAATAATGCGAAAACATAGTGACAGAGGAAAGAGAGTTCGAACACTAAAGAAAACTTTCTGCAGAGTTACGTAAGAAATTCTCGATCGAAGTTTATGTCTGTATATCTAAACATTCGAAATTACAAAGTGAATGCGAGAGGCTCGGTCGTATTTTTACGTCGAGGAACGTGATACATCGATGACTACTACTGGACCGCGTTAAAGTCCCGTACCCTTGTAGAAAGCAAGGCGAAACGACGAAACGTACAAACGCGTCTGGCGTCGAAAGAGGAAATTCAGGTTTTTCCCAGTCGCTCCGGGGGTGCCGCTTTTCAGACACCAAAGCGATTATGGATTTCTTTAATAAGAGGCCGCGTTTAAACAGCTTTGATCAATTCAGCCAGGCTAATTCCCACCCGCCGCGACCACCACCGACGACCTTCGAGCCCAACCTACCCTTCCGCCTCCCCCTTCTCGTTCACCCCCTCCCCCCCTCCCCGGCTCGGTACCTAACGCTCTGTGACGTCTCGCGTTACGTGATTTAAGGGGCTCTAAAAACCTTCCTCTGATTAAGCGACCGGCTCCGGCAGAACGTCGCTTGCCCTTTTCACCGTTGCTTCGCCCTTCTTTTTGCGCGCCCCGACTTACGGACTTGCTGAAATCACCCTGACGACCGCGATCGACGTAAAGTCCATTACGTTTCTAGCAGAATTTCAATGAATGAGCCTAACGACCGACGTGAAAAACAGAGTGGAGAGAGAGAGAGAGAGGAAAAGGGGATTCATAAACATAATAAACGCGAATTCGAAGAAGAAGTTTCTCGGAGAGGGACGAAGAAAAGTTTACTTTTCACTGAAGATTACGTGAAGATTTTTTGATAATTTCTAATCTTCTTTCACACGACGGTATACACTACCTAAATATTAAAAATTCTAAAAGCTCAACTTTCACATTTCTTCGTTCGCGATGCCTGACAAATTTTTTATAAATTTCGTACCTTGTACGACCGCGTGCCGAAATATTATAACTCATGTTACTTTCTTTATATTTTCTCGTTTCTTTCAAGTGAAAATTTCATTAAGAAAAGCAGAAGCTAATAATTGTGGCAAACGTAATATATCCAGAAGCGCTGCTAGCTATTTTTCATAATCTCGATTCCGAGAGCCGCTCCGAGATATGCTCGAAAGACGGAAGATCTACAACTCGAGAAGACGGTAAATGGGGGGATGAGGCGACAGAAGAGGTCGATCCTTGGTCGTCAAGTTAGTGAAATGTCTTTGCGGTGATTGAGCAAATATTTGATGAAGCTAGCAAGCTCTGCTCCTTCTGCCTCGGGGGATGAAACGTGCGGACGCACAATCCATTTCGAGATAGAGAAGAACGGAGGAATCAATAGGCATAAACGATATTCACGAGAAAACGTGCCATGGGAAGATTCATTTAAAACAATTTATCATCCCTTTGTTATAACATATAATCTCAAATAAAAGTACGAATACTTGAAGAACTAATACAACTAAACCTATTGCATATAATAAGCAAAAATATACAAAGTAGTTTAAAATACGATACTCAACATGATATTTAGTAGGTACAACGAAATTTTAATTCTTCAATCGTGTTTATAAAAATTTAATAGATTTTGAACCTTTAAATTATTGCATTAGAGAAAAATTAATTATATTAATATTAAGGTTAATACAAATCACCAAGAAGTCTGCCCGATATAAATAATCCACCATCTATTATTATCCAAAGAATTCACCTAACATGAACAATTACACAAAATATTTTGCTAACATAAATTACTAAAGGAATATTAACACTCCAACTACGTTGCAAGAAATAAATCATCCGATATCATTTCAAAATTACAAATCGACCAATTTTCGATTTTCACACCGTGCACATCAAAATGCTATTCGTAACTTTCTTATTCAACGGAACGAAAAGCCGGGGAGCCAACAACGCGGTGGTTCCAAGCCAGGTAAATTGACTTCAATTTATCCTAATGCTTATACCCGGCGTCTGAAGCGTCGGGGTGGGGTAGATACAGTATAAGCTTAATGAAAGGCCAGATGGAAGTCAGGAATCGGAGGACCGCTCTTTTCCTGGCGTTTCACAAATTAAAACTCGCGCAATTAAGCGGTCAGGAAGGCCGGGGCTAAATCTTGCCTTCCTGTTTACGCTCGCGTTCCTTTCCACCGGCGAAAAAAGGCAAGCTTTATCGGGTCCCCTTGTCCGATGGTTTTCGGCGAGGTTGGAGGGAAAAAAAAAAAAAAAAGAAGAAGGAAAG